>NC_050458.1:57840626-57973126 GCF_903995425.1 Onychomys torridus
ATTAGGAAAAGCCTAATTAGTCGGCCATGACCCAGAAGACAGAATTAGAAAATAAACACACACTGGCATTCTATCTGAACCATTAACAAAGCAGAGGGTATGCCAAAGAACTGCCTCTGACAGGGGGCCTCCCATTGCTAGGATTGCTAAACTGAGGCTAGAGGAGGCCCAGAAGAGACATGTGACAAGGACCTGAGCCAGAAAGTGGACAACATGATCTACATTCTCAATAGTAAAAAAAAATCTGGGCAAAGGTACCTGAAGAATTAAAACAAGTAATTAATATCACATGCAAAATAACTTCAATATAGAGAATATTTGTGGGTAATATTAGTGGTTTTAATTCTTCAGGCGCTGTACTTGTGTATCTCTATCTTTCTCTCTGCCTCTCTGTCTCTCTCCCTCTCTGTCTCTCTCTATCTGTGTGGGGTATGTGTGTGTGTGTGTGTGTGTGTGTGTGTGTGTGTGTATACAAGAACCTGTCTCCACCTTCTAGCACTAAGATTACAGGTGAGTGCTGCTATATCTGACTGTTTTTGTTAATGGATGCTGAGGAGCCAAACTCCAGTTCTCATGTTTGCATGGCAAGCGCATCACCCACTGAGCCATTTCCTAGCCCTCTGGGGCACTGGAAATGTATAGTTATGAATAGAGCTGGCCTTGTAAATATTGTCCCTGATGGTGCCTGGGAGAGTATGTCTACACAAAGGGAGTGCAGGCCTGGGAAAATTCATTACACTGTCTTCTTTTTATGAAGCAGATATTCTGTAGCTTTCCTTCCATCCAAGAGACTTTAGAATTAACATTTCTTTGGGAACTTGGTAACTACAGCCAAGCAGCTACCTGAGTGAGAAATTTAATTTTACTCAGCAATGACTGGATGCATTATCTTCCTCCTCACATCAAGATACCCCTTACCAAAGGAGAAGACAGCCTGTCGCATGGTTCGTCTCCATGGCTGTGCGGGTCAGTTACAGCAAAAAAGGAGAAGCTTTTCCAGAAGCCTAGTGTGTCTCAGTGAACAAGCTGGCTTAGGGGAGAATTACAAGAAGGGTAAAGGCCATGTTGGTCCCTTTATTGTAGAAACCATAGGAACAGTTTCATTGGGTATAATAGATAACGATGGCCACAGTGAAACTTTCAGCCTATCAGCTCCTCCTTCACTGGGTGTGGCTCCTGGTTTCACAGACCCACTCCTTTGTCGCCTCAGAACAAAGCTTTGACTTGTCAAGGAAAATACTGTTGTTTCACTTATTTCTAATTCTTCCCTTTACTTGAAATTGTGCGTATATAGTTGCTTTGCCTGTATGTATGTCTGAACCGTGTACATGCAGTGCCTTAAGAGGCCCTAAGAGGGCAGTAGATCTCCTAGAACTAGAGGTAGAGATGGTTCTGAACCTCCATATGGGTGCTGGTCATTGAACCTGGGTCCTCTGGAAGAACAGCCAATGGTCTTAACTACTGACCCATCTCTTAAGCTTCCTGTGGGCCCTCTTTTAAGTGAAACTTTTAAAGCCTGAAAAACCCCAAATAACAGATCTACCATCATATCAAACAAAATTTCTTTTTAAAGATCTGTAATTTGCTACACTACATTAGCTAAATTATATGAGGATGTATACATCTAATGGTGGTTTAGTCTCCTTCTCCGTCGTCAAAGGTGAGTTAGCCAGCGACTGGCACACAGCCTGGCAGTAATAATTACAAATATACAGGAGGAACATTAGATTTTCCTCAGTGTTTTCAGACCTTGTCCACAAGAGTGGACATCCATAGTTGTAACTGGACCATATGAACTTGAGCATAGTATTGCTTATGGAGTTTTCCAGTTGGTAAGAAGCTGTCTTAGTTGGGGTTTCAAATTCTATAATAAAACAAAAACAATTGGGGGTGGAAAGGGTTTGTTTCATCTTACAACTCTCAGGTCATAGTCCACCACGGAGGGAAGTCAGGGCAGGAACCTGGAAACAGGATGTGAGGCAGAGGCCATGGAGGAATGCTGCTTACTGGCTTGCTCTCCAGGGCTTTCTCAGCCTGTTTCTTATACCATCCAGGAACACCAGCCCACAAAACCATCAATACAATATAAGGTGCAGATAGACACACACCCTTGCATGATGTTTTTATGGATTTCATTTGATAAAATCAACCTACCACATGATTCAACTATACCACACTTAGGTACAAACCCAAAAGAGTTTACATTCTACCGCACGACACTTGCTTATACATGCTCATTGCCTGCTCTATTCATAGTAGCCTGACATTGGAAATAGCCCTGATGTCCAAAAATGATGTATGGATAATGAAATTGTGGCATGCTTATACAATGGGATATTACTCAGCTGTTAAAAAAAATTATGAAATTTTCAGGTAAATTTAGGGGACTATAAACAATCATCCTGAGTAACTTAACCCAGACCCAAAGAGACAAATATTGTATGTTTTCTCTTATATAAGGATGTTAGCTTTTACGCTTTAGTTATGTGTGCTTCCATCTAAATAACCACAGAGATTGGGTAGCTAGTCAAGGGCTGTGGGGAAAGAAAGGGGAAGGGGAAATAGATCATAGTGTTACAAAGAAATAAAGAGGAAACTAGATAAGAGGATTAAATGGGGAGGTGACTGGGAGGTCATGGTAAAAGAGGAGATGGGGGAGGGAAAAAAAACACTAAAGGCCTTTTGAAAACTAATTTGGAAAACCTGGTACTATAGAAGCATCCTAAAACATATACATACATGAAAGGAATCTAAATGGAGTTGCCATATAGTGGGGGAGACAACGCCCAATGGGACATCAAGTAAAACCTCTGGTGCCAAGAATGGGCTATGTTTCATTGAGTTGTTGGCCAAAGGGATTGCATAGATTCTTCCAAACATGGCAGGCCATTGCCAGAGCTCTTGGATACTGTACATAACCTGCTGGTGAGGCCCCATGACTGAAGACACAACTTATTTATGTCAGAAAACATGGAGGAATAGAGTTGGTGCCCAACTGGAAGCTTCACTACAATGGACTAACATTCATGGTGCTAAAGGGTACACTTTGCATATGACCAGAGAAGACATCTAGTCATTAATATCACCCTGCAACCTATAACAGCAACCTGCCCTTGAGACATACTGATACAATAGGGACACAATTGTCATGGGAGTAACCAACAACCTTCTGATTAGATTTAAGGCCCAGTCCAGGAGATAGAACCCATACCTGACACTGTCAATGTGGCCGAGAAGCAGAGAATGGATAGGCCCTGAGCCTAGGAGGAAATCTACTACTAAATGACTCAATGACATACTGCTACATCCATAGAGTCAGAGCATCTCTCAACCCTCGTCAAAGAAGCTTCTTCTTGGAGTACATGGAAATTAACACAGAGACCCAGAACTGGATAATAGAGAAAGAGTGAAAGGCTTTGAGTCACTAAGCCCTAAATGGGATGTCTTCATTATACCCTTCCCTGAAATGCCCAGAGATCTGTAGAGAAGTGGAAGCAGAAAGATTGTAAAGAGCCAGAAGTAGTGAATGATTCCAAAGAAACCATGTCTTCAGACACAGTTAAGACATATGAATTCAAAGAGGTTGTAACAATGTGTTCAAGACCTGTACAGATGCAAAACAGACAAAATCCTAACACTAAGGAGGAGGAGGAGGAGGCACAAAGTCCCACTTATAACCAAGAAGCCGTTTGCAATTGATACATGCTGGGAAAGAGAACATCAGTTTTCATTGATGGAGTGTCACTGTGTACATCAACCACACTTCAAGATAGGTTCCATGGAGTAGCTGGCCAACACAAAATGGATCCTGCTACTTTGTGCACTTTTTGTTCTTATGGGTATTTTTTGTCTTTTTTTCCCCCCTAGCTTGTTTGTTTTGATTTTCTTTTTCCTTTTTTTGAAGGAGAAAGAGAGACAGATAAGAAGAGGGAGAAAACATGAAGATGGGCGGGTAGTGGAATAGACAGGATGGTGGCTGGGAGAACAGAAAGAATCTAATCAAAGTACATTGCATGAAAAAACTTTAAGAAAAATTCATTTTCAAATGATCATTTAACTCCTAACTATGCAAGCCATTACTTCAATCTGAGCTGAGCTAACTAACCTGCTAGTCTGTGGTAAGCTCTGGCTTTCCTCAGCTTCTGTGGGGTTGAGGGAGCTCTCTCTCTCTCATACATCCCTATGGCCTTCAATGGGACAGCTTATCTCTGATGCACTGTGTCTCTTATCATCTGGAGGCTAACCTGTGCTTCTTCACATCACAGAGTCCAAAGCATAACCAAAGTAGGTAAGCTCCAGAGCATTGACCCTTCAAATCCATTAGAGACCTGAATTCAGTCAATTGTCCAATCCCCAAATCAGCATAGAAGAGATCGCCAAGTATACAGGCATGAACCAGCCTTCACAGGGAAAAATACAGAATGTCACAGATCAGTTTCCTGGAGAGTCAGAGGAAAGCAAGCTAAATCCCTGCCCTCGGGAAACCCATCCTTCCTTCCCTCTATTAGCACTTAGTTTATTAAAACGTCCTGAATTTTGCCAAACACTCAGCAAAGCTAGTGGTATGGGGAGGAGGGTCCCCTACCCCAGTTCTGACCTTTCTGGCAGCCAGGATCTCAAGCCAGGCAAGAAGTCACTGGCAGTCTAGGTTGATGACAGGCCCAGCTGTCAGTGAAATCCCTGGCTGGATATGGGTAAACTGGATAAAATCCAAGCCAGTTGGAGTGTGCAAATGGGCTGCAAGCTACAGTAATAAAAGATGGGGCTGTTTGTTGCCCTAATGTGATCACCTTGACAGATCCTGGTAGAGAATCCGAGGGCAGCATGGGATGCAAAGGTGATCAGAGCTTTACCATAACAACCACTAAGGGCCAGAAACTCCCATCTACAGCTGAATACCTGCCTCCCTACCCCCAACGTGGCAGAGCAAGATGCATTTACCTAACTAGCAACTTTCGGTGGGCCAGTGTAACTTCTCCAACACCGGGTCCAATAGCTCTCACCGGATTGGTCCTAGTTTGCACCTTATTTATATGCATTCATGTTCAGCCAATCAGGGCACATCTTGGCTATATATGCAAGTCAAGCTCCCAAGTCTGTCTTACCACATTGCTCCTTGAAGATGGAAAAGAGAGAAGATGCCCAAGTCTGACTCTTGGCTAACACCTTGCTCTTTCAAGCCAGTTCTCTTCTGCTCTTTGGGGAAAAAAGATGGTCTTCAAGACTGACTTGTTGAAAGCTCTCCACTCCTGAGGATGCTGCCTCAGGCAGTGAGCTTGCTCAGGCTCCCAGTACTCCAGCCTCCAGGAGTTGACCCACAGACACAAGCAGGTGGGTAGATTCTTGACTCATCCTCAAAGACTCGACTCCCTGGCTACAGAGGAGAATATGTCCCCACAGCTGTCTCTAGCTTCAGGATCACCAGAGACAACAGAACTACCGTGCCTGCTGCTCCAGTCCCGACCTGCTTTCTGCAGACTTGCCCTGAGACCCACTGCTCTTCTAAGGTTGGCACTCCAAAGCCCTCACAGAGATTTCCAGCTGTAACCTTTGCCAGCAGTACCCCAGCCTGCATGCCAAAGCCTGCCAACGGAACAGTGCTAGGAAACCCAAGTGTCCCTATTTTGCTATTCAAGTTTTCACTTTGCTATTTAAATTGATGTTCCCATGTGGTAAATAATGTTCCCCTTTGTTTCCCTTAGCCATCTTACCACCCCACGCTTGGAGGAAGGGAAGGGAGAAGCTGAGCTAGAACCATCAGCCCTCTTACTACCATTCCAGTGTGGTTTCAGTTTTTGTCATTGATGTTGAGAACACATTTCTTTGTATCAAAGTGACTGAGGTAAGCCACCTTGTCCTGACTCCATTTTGTGTCTACTTAGACATTTCTCAGCCCTCTATCCACACAACAGCTACACATTGCTTTGGGATTGACCACAACCATGGCCACAGTCCACATGTATTAACCAAAATAATCAATATTTGTATAAACTAAAATAACTGACTAAAGTGTAAATACAAATTAATCATCATGCTGCATCTAAAATAACTACTAAGGTCTGCCAAAATAGATCTTGCAAGATCATTCTGTCCCTTGACTAAGATTGATGTAATTATGGTCTGTGTGGTCTTTAGCCTTTAAAAATATTGTACCCTGGAGCTTCAACACCAAGAGACTTTCTGAGACACTAGCCCTCTCTTGGTTGCTGGCCAAAAATAAGAGACTTTTATACTTTTGATTGGCTTAATTAGCATGGTGGTCAGTAACTATCTCTTGTGGAGTATTTCAATACAATTACTAGCCATTCACATCTTCCCTCCTATGAATTGCCTGTCTATTTTCCTAATAGATCCCGTGGGCTTTTCTCTTAGTGATTGTAGTTGTTTGTACATTAGAAAATAAGTTCACATATTCAAAAATTGAGGGATATTTGTAAAGGCTAAAAGCCCTCTTAACCTAATATATCATTTGTATTTTATTTTATTATATTATGATAATTTAGAGAGAATGACATACCACATATTAAATATAATTAAAATAATACAACATGCATGTTCTCAATACAAATAACCTGATTTGAGGTTCCAACTTTAGCATGAGCTATTTTTTATTTGTACTGTAATCTAGGAGTACTTGTCTAGACTTTACCAAAGTGAATGTTGAATTTCTTCTATTGTCTTTTTGTTAAAGATAAAGATGACCATATGATTTTCTCCTTATTTGAACTATAGCCCTGAAACCAACCAGTGAGTTGTGTGACTTGTCCTAGAGAGACATACACAAACATCTATTCACCCAGGATAGGACACGGATGACAGGTCAAAGAAAGAGTTCCACTAGTGTTGAGCTATGTGAACCAATGAGTATACTACAGTTGCTTCCAGGAGCATGTGTGATTCACAAGCAGCCACACCACTGAAGAATCTACTATGGCATGAGTAGAGTCAAGAAAGTTGCATCACTGTCATCAATCAGCCAATCAGTTTTGCATCACTGTCAGCAATCAGCCAATCAGAGACTTTTCTCCCCAGCCATTGTTACATACTGATTCAACTTGGAGAGTTGTAAGTCTTGTTAAGTTTTGCATACTTCCTGGAGCCTTAGGCCCTTCCTTCCTAGGAGGGAATGTTTCAGTTCTGAAGAAGTAGTCATACAATGTCATGCTGTCTGATTATTTTAATATGCTAAGAAATTCTCCTTGCTGATATC
This sequence comes from Onychomys torridus, assembly GCF_903995425.1. Classification (NCBI taxonomy): domain Eukaryota; kingdom Metazoa; phylum Chordata; class Mammalia; order Rodentia; family Cricetidae; genus Onychomys; species Onychomys torridus. The sequence goes on from NC_050458.1 coordinate 57,847,837, forward strand.
TGTGACATTTTGCTGTGATATTTATGAGTTAATTGAGCCAAAGTTTTGGGGTTGATACAGTATTAACAGGATCATGGTTTTCCATTATGCTGGTTTAATTTTAAATGGCTTTGGCATTACCTGCATTTGCAGGGAGAGTAAGCAAGAGGAGGACTTTAGACTTGAGGAAAGAAGAGGAGAAGACAGGGAGAAGACAGGGAGATGCCAGGGGCTAGTCAGACAGACACAGAGGAATCAGGAAAGTAGGACATACAGAATGAAAGAAAGGTTTAAAAAAAGCCCCAAGGCAAAACATAGATGAATAGAAACAGATTAAATTAAGATAAAACAGCTAGTGGGACAATGGGACAAGCCTAAGCTAAGGCCAAGCACTCATAATTAGTAATAAGTCTCCATGTCTTTATTTGGGAGCTAGTTGGCAGCCCAAAGAAAAATGCCAACTACAAATGGTACCTACCATGGAGCCCAAATTGCCACACAGGGCCTGAGAAAGCAGAAAAAAAAAAAAAAGAAAAAAATGGATATAGCTTTTTTAAGAGGCGCTGTTGTGCAGCAGAGCACTTAAGCAGACTATACTTTAAGTAGAAATAGCAAGCTAAGTAAAAATGCCTGCCACAATGTGGGCACCAACTTCCTAGAGTTGGGGCAGTTAATGTAGCTCTCAGTTAAACACGGCTCCTAGTTCAATGCAGTTCTTGGCCAAGTGCTTGGATTAAGGCTCAGCTCTTATGGACCTGAGGAAGGGGCGGAGCCAACCACCAGAGCCTCATGGGGGAGGGCATAGCTGACACTTAGCAATTTAAGGTTTGACTTAAGTAGTCAGAGAATGCTACAGGGGCACAGTAAAACAGGTCCAGATGGAAAACAGGTTAGAGTGTATGTAGGAGCTTAAGAAAGAAAAGAAAATGGGTATAGACAGTCCTAGAAAAAATAGTTTAAAAATAATTAAGCAAAGTCTTGAAAGAGTAAAGTAATGTATACATATTTTATATAAAGTAATATGTAATATATATTTTATATCATACATTTAAACAAACACACACACACACACACACACACACACACACACACACACACATATATTGCCATGTAAAAATGTGGTGGAAACTATGCAGGGAGTCTGGATCCTGTATGGTGCTTTGCTGACTTTGAATTTTTTGAATGCTTATGAGTGAATGACAGCTGTTGAGAGACATGGGATTGTAAAAGAAATTGCTGAATTAAACCAGCCTAAACACTTTAGGGATGTCTCAACTTTAAAATGGAATTCAGAAAATTATATTACATTGGGGGAGAGGTTTTGCTTTTGTTTCCAAAGGAAATGAAAGACTATGGATTCCTTCAAAATAATAGAGACCAGATATGATTGGGGGAGACCCTTGAAAATCTTGGCTATAGACATAAAGAAATAAACCTAGAAAAGCTACAAGACAAATGATCTATATGCTGATCCCTTAACATGGGAGCAGCTCTGAGACTAGATGAGACATGATAAATCTTGTTGGTTACAGAGTCCTCATGACTTGCTATTACATGCCATCCTCTCATATGGCATGGGTAGAGATTTGGTTATATAGTCCCAACAAACTTATGAAGTTGACAGATTTCTCTTACCTACTCAAACATGAAACAAAAAATGGCTGGCTTGTGTACAACACACAGTCCATACATGTGTTAATGCAGATATGCATATTACCTTTGAAAATTTGTGTGTTTTCAGAGCAAGGGAATCAGACACCAATGAAAACAGGTGGCCTAGGTGATCCAGCCTCTCAGAGTACCTATGTTGAAGTTTCTTCAGAGTTCTGCATCCAGAATAGCTTCAAGGCTGCTGATTGAGATGGTCCAGCTTCTCAGATGGTTCTAGCCAGGACTTCAGATAAGCCTTGCACTTTCCTATTACACAGACACTGGTAAACAAATGTCATGGCTAGTTTTCCCAGAACTTGACCATTATCTCAATTTTCTCAGGGTCCTCTAGGGATTCTATCACTCCCAGACAACAGTAAGCAGTCTAGAGAACACAACGACCACATTCCCAAGAGGTGGGGTAGGTCAGTTTTGGTCATTTGGTGGGTTATGGATGTTTGTCATCATTTAGTGGGGTTATAGGAATGTAGGATAAAAAGACAAGTATTCATCTAAAATATTTTACATTGATATGGATTTGTATATTTATACATATTTAAGGTTATTTTGTAATACCTTACATTGTATGTACATTTCTACTCTTATTTAAAATATTGTACCTATACAGCTCATTTAAAAATGTAGTATAAAGTTCTAGTCCTTGAAAGCTATTACAAACTGTTTAGGACAATTAAAAAATGCATGTTAGTAATTAGTAGTCTATAACAATCAAACTTGTAGTCATGTTAGGTATGTTTTCGAGCTTAAACAGATATATTTTAGATAGATATGTGATCTTCAAAGGCTTTAGAGACATACAGATTATGGCATTTAAGATGTTTAATAACCTAAGGCTTTTCATGACAGTGAAACACATCTGCTCCTGTTAGTACCAATCTACTTCATAAAAGGATGATGGACATTAAAGAACCTCCACATGGAAGTTGCTTTCATTGTGGCAAAGCTATCCATTTGAGCAAAAAATTGTCCTTGCCTCAACTGTTGACAGTATGTTGTACAAATTGGACAATCAGGACACAAAGGAAAAAGACTACCAAACTTTGCCAAGACAAGGTGGGGACAGTCCTTCAAAATTCCTGCTTCACGGAAAAGTCTGTCAGATATGCTAGGCCTGTAGGACAAATATGGATGCCCCAATGGTCCAGAGGAACTGTTCAGACAGACAGCTGCTTCTGTCATCTCTGTAGTTTTGGAAGATGTTTGCTGTGCACTTCCTGTTTACTCTGGTAATACTATCTCCTTCTCAGGTATCTGATGGAATTGAGGATGAGAAAGTTTTCCTTTTTACCAAATTCAGAGAAGAAACTTACATAAGAGATATAAAATTTATACGGTTGAGAAACAAAAGAAAAAAAGCTTAACTTATTTATCTAAGAAAATGTTTTGAGGTCTAAAAAGATAATTTTGGGTTGGTAATAAAAATTAAGATAGAAAGTAAATTAGGTACACAACTTTGAACTCATCAAGATAGGATAAATAATGGAGCATTTTCTCTGAATTTGCCAAACTCAAATAGACTAGGTATTGTAAATGTTATTCTTACTTCATAATTGTTCTTTTTATTTAGACAAAAAGGGAGAAAACATTGCGGAATATTTGTTTAACTATGTAAAGATGTGTTGCATTTGTTTAATTATGTAAAGATGTGTTTGTTTTAACTTGTCTGCCTAGGGCACCTGATTGGTCTAATAAAAAGCTGAACAGCCAATAGCAAAGGAGGAGGTATAGGCAGACCTTCCAGGCAGAGAGAGTAAGTAGGAGGAGGAATTTAGGCTTGAAGAAAAAAAAGAGATGACAAGAGGGAGATGCTAGAGGCCAGACAGACAGACACAGAAGAAGTAAGAAAGTAGGACATACAGAATGAAAGAAAGGTAAAAAGCCCCAAGGCAAGACTTAGATGAATAGAAGCAGGTTAGAGCTAATGGGACAAGCCTAAGCTAAGACCAAACATTCATAATTAATAATAGTCTTCCTGTCTTTATTTGGGAGCTGGTTGAAGGCTCAAAATTCCAACTACAGATAATCATACCACAAGGACACTTGCTCAACTATGCTCATAGCAGCTTTATTCGTGGTAGCTAGAACCTGGAACCAATCTAGGTGTTCTCAGTCAAGGAATGGATAAAGAAAATGTGGTACATTTACACAACAGAGTATTACTCAGCTGTTAAAAACAAGGACACCAGGAAATTTGAAAGCAAATGGATAGGACTAGAAAAAAATCATACTGAGTGAAGTAACCCAGATCCAGAAAGACAAACGTGATATGTACTTACTCATAAGTGGATATTAGATATAAAATAAAGGATAGCTATGCTACAATCTACAGATCCAGAGAGATTAGGTGTCAAGGACAGTTCAAGGAGGGATGCCCACATCTCCCTGGGAAGAGGAAATAGAAGAGATTTCCTGAGTGGACTGTGGTGGGTGGAGATGAGAGCATGAACCATCAGGTTGTGGGGTAAAGGGGAGAGAATTGAAAGAGACTACAGGAGGGGGTGGGCATTTCAGTGTTAGATAAAAACCTGGCAAATGGAATATCCCAGGAATCTACATGGATGACCTCAGCTAAGACTGTTAGCATAGCCTGAACTGGCCATCTCCTGTAACCAGGAAAAACTTCAAGTGGAGGGAGTGGGAAACCAACCCAGTCACATAACCTTTGATCTACAGTCTGTCCTGCCTATGAGATGTGCTGGGGAAAGGGTGTCTTAGAGATAGAGAGAATGGCCAACCAATGACCAGCCTAGCCTAAAACCCATATCATGCGAGCTAGCCCACTCCTGACACTGCCTGGAGTGCCAGGACCCACAGGCTGGGTGACCCAAAGACCTAGTATAAAACCAACATGACTGGAAGAAAAAAGAATGTCAATGTAATGATGTTTAATGATATTCTGCTATACACATAAATTGGTGCCTAGTCCAATTGTCATCAGAAAGGCTTCATCCAGAAACTGATGGAAACAGATGCAGACCCACAGCCAAACTTTAGGTAGATCTTTGGAAATGCTGCAGAAGAGGGGGAGAAATGATTGTAGGAACCAGAGTGGTCAAGGACACCACAAGAAAAACTATAGAATCAGCTAACCTGGGCTGCCAGGGTCTCACAGAGACTGAACCAACAACCAGGGAGCCTGCATGGGACTGACCTAGGCATTCTGCCTGCATATATGTGACAGTTGTGTAGCTTGGTCCTCTTGTAAGAATCCTAACAGTGGGAACAGGGATTGTCTTTGACTCTTACTGGCTTTTGGAACCCTACTCCTCATACTGGACTGCCTTCCCCAGCCTTAATATATGGGGAGGTGCTTAGTCTTACTGCAAATGCCATGCTTTGTGGATATCCATGGGAGACCTGTCCTTTCCTGAACAGGAGGAGTGGATGGGGTAGAATAGGCAGAGGGGAAGTTGACTGGGGGGGGGGGGGAGGCTGAAAGGAGAGGAAGGGAGGAGAGGAGGGAGGAGAAACTGTGGCAGGATGTAAAACTAACAAATTAATTAATTAACACAAACTTCATGAGTTAAATGCTCAATTCAATTTTGTTTCTTCCTATTTACACGCACATATTTAAGGCTACAGGTCTGTAAATATTGCCTACCTAAACCTTACAGATGTTCATACACAAAGTTTTCAATGGTGTTTTAGACATTCGGAAATTTTAATCAATGTATTTTGTAGGTGAAATTCTAAACATCTTATTAAATTAGAAACACAAAGCCAAATACAGAGTTAAAAGCCCAAGAGATCAGAGCACTAGCCTTTAGCTTACCAGTCGCTGCCCTCCTTCCCCTGAGAGACAGACCTTCTCCTGTGTGACCTGTCTTGTTATTGCATTTCTGTTCTGCTTTCTCATTGGCTCTAAACCCAACCACATGACCTCCTCGTCACTGCCTGTCTCTACAGACTTCCGGGTCTTTATGGTTGGTACTGAGATTAAAGGCATGTGTTACCATGCTTGGCTGTGTCCTTGAACACACACAGACCCTGCCTGCCATGTGATCGGATTAAGGGCATGTGCTACCACTGCTAGACTTGTGCTTAATGGCTATGATCTCTGATCTCCAGGCAACTTTATTAGCATACAAATAAAATCACATTTCAGCACAAATAAAATATCACCATAGTATTTTCTTTGAACCAAGAGTTCTTTAGGAAACATTGTAATTTCTAACAGGAAAAAGCTTATTGTGCATCTCACACGCACACATATGTACACACACAGAGTTGGTCATTCCTTTTTCCACTTGTTTATCATTATTGTTCTTGTCAGTTTTTGACACTAGTTCATGGACAGTTGAAAATAAAATACATTGCTTATTTATGTGGCATAGATTCTTACACAAATATGTACAGGTACAAAACACAAGTTTATTAGCATTGACATTAATGTGTATATAGCAATTCAGTCCACTTAACAGTTTATTAAAGTCTCCTGTGTTCTTACTGGCTACTTTTGTTTCCAAGTTCTGTAGAGCATCTCATAGGAGATGGGGTAATGTTGTTGTTGTTGTTGTTGTTGCTGCTGCTGCTGCTGCTGCTGCTAATGGACATTTCTTCATTGCCCACTCTGTGCTATAAAATGTTATGTCCTTGGCCGGAGCGTCTCTTTATTCCACCAGTAGCACATATATTTCAGCACTCACATTTTCCCTAAACTGCTATAATGCCTCCAAATTAATTCCCCAACTTGGCTCTGTCTACCTCAAATCTCCATTCACTGTGGCCAAGCACTGAAGCTGTGCTTTGAGAACATCAGGCCTTGTTATTCGGGCAACACAGCTGCAGATTCACGGAATACACTTCATTTTTTAAGAAAAGCCAGGGAAGGTCTTTGTGCAGACTTGAGTTGTAAATGCACTAACTAGCTGGCAGAATGAACCATTAATACCTACCACATGCAGTATAGTACCACATTTTTTGAAAGAAAACACAGTTTTAACTATTTGGGTAATATTAATTACTTGTTGGTTTACAATATAAACACAGTTGACAATGAAAGTTCTCTTGTATAGTTCTCCAGCTTTTATTTTTATTTGTGGATAACTAATGTCCATATTTGGTGGGCACCCTTTTTGTGTAGGTGCATATGTATTTATGTCAGCTAGCAATATCCATATGCTAAAAAGAAAGTCCACCTACTTCTATTTAATGTGTGTTCCAAGTGTGGATGTAGATGTATGATTGCTTATTAAATGGCTCATTTAATTAATAGATATTTATGCCCGGCTTCTCACTTTCCATAAACAATAGTGCAGTAAACATTTGGGGAGCTGAACAAATTTCATGCAAACTCATGACTTTCGGTCCGCAGGGGAGGACTTTGGTTGAGGAAAGTTTCAAAAACGTCCAATTTGCAACCATGGACCATATGCATCAGGAGAGCTATGCATGCGGCCTAATGTATTTGTAGATGGCATTGTCTTGCAACAATGTCAAAAGGTTGGACAACACTGGAACTGTAATTCAATGGACCCTATTTAACACATCCCCTCTCTCTTCAGCCTTCCCTAACAGACTTCCTCCTCCCAAGGCCAGTCCACATAACTAACCATAGCCAAGGGGTCTTGGAGCCTCCCGTCATTCATCTAACCAGGAATAGCAGAGCCTGCCTCCACTCCAATTGCTAAGCCAGTGTCTAAGATGCTCTCTGACTCCATCAGTTTGGACTGTGTGTCCATTTCTGCATCATCAGTACCATGCCTACAGGGGCAGTTTCTTCATTGACTTCAGGATATGCGGTCCTGTGGTGCTGTGATGGAGACCCCCTACCCAGAAGCATTTTGATTGCCAAACAGAAATAACGTACCAGTGATATGAGTATCCACCAAAGAGCATTATTCATTTCACTAGACCAACATCAAATTACCTTCCAGAAAGGCTGCCTGTTTATACTACCACCAACCATGTGTGAAAGTGGCTGTTTCTCAATCTCCCCCCAATGTTTTCCAATGTTTCTATTTATTCATAGTTACCAAATTTCATGTTTCTAAGTGTCTCTTCTTGTGTTTATTGGCCTTTGGTATCTCTCCTGTAAATTGCCTATTTATAGCCTCTACTCATATTTTTGAATGATTTATAGAAGCCCCATATACAGTCTACACAAGAATCAATCAACCATTAAATATGCTGTGAACAGTTTTCTCAGCATGCTACACGTCTTTTAACTTTATCATGATTTTTATTGTGCAGAGACGATTTTTAATTTTTATGGGGTTTCATATGTCAATCATTTTTCTCATGTGGCTCCTGGCGCTTATGTCCTATTAAGAAAGCCCTTTCCACTTTTCATTTGGTAAACATATGCTGCATTATAGTCTCCTGAACACTTCCAAGCAAGTTCCTTTGACATTCAGTTACTCATCTAAAGTTTATTTGTATGACTGATAGAAAGTAATAGTCTGCTCTTTCTTTTTCAGAATCAAAACCTAATTTCCTAGCATTTTATTGCCTAGTTACACTTTCGCATGAGTTTGCAATCTACCTTCATTAGAACCTATACTTAAACAGATGCTATGTAAATCTGTTCTGCTTTCTACCACATTCATTCCCATACAGTCTACCACACTGTTTATTCTTCTGTTGTTTCTTAATTAGCATGCAAATAATGGGTTTCATTATGACATCGTCATACATAAATGTGTGTTCATACACACATCCGCCTATGTTTTACTGACCCCCCAACCAGTCCCCTTCTCCCAAATCATCCCCCATCTGCTTTCATATAATATATATCAATATATTCATATAATATATATATTAGTCTAGATTTCAAATATTTAAAACATGATTGTAGCACGAATCTTAAAAGGTCTTATTTAAAAAAAAAAAAAAAAAAAAAAAAAAAAAAAAAAAACTGGAGCCAGGTATTGGGATGAACACTGAAATATCAGAGAAACAGAACAAGCTACCACTCACCTTACCTTGCCAATTCCTCAGCTGATCTTGTTTCCTCAGACTGAAAGCCTCTAAATCCTCATCTAAATGGATCTCAGCTGAACTGCTGCTAAAAGCTAAAAGCTCAAAAAGGCTCTAGTTCCTGGTCCTCACTCCTTATATACCTTTCTGCTTCCTGCCATCACTTCCTGGCATTAAAGGTGTGTGTCACCATGCCTGGCTGTTTTCAGTGTGGCTTTGATCTCACAGAGATCCAGATGGATTTCTGCCTCCTGAATGCTAGGATTAAAGATGTGTGCTACCGCTGCCTAAACCTATGTTTAATATAGTGGCTGTTCTGTTCTCTGACCCCAGATAAGTTTATTGGGGATACACAATATATCAACTACAATATGGTATTTGTCTTTGTGAGTCTTACCTGATTTTCCCAATGTGATGACCTTCAGTTTCACCCATTTTTTTCTGCAAATGTCATAATTTCATTCTTACTTATGCTGATTCTATAACTTTGGTATTATTACCACAAAACATGGTATCAAAACGTAGGTATGCAAGTGTGTTTATGGTATGATGACTTAGATTCCTCTGGGTTTGTATGCTGGAGTAGTATAGCTAAGTCACATGATAGTTCTACTTTTAGCCTTTAGCATACATCTTAATGTCCCCAGAGTATGCCCAAGGACTAAGGCGTGACCACAGCATATAAAACTCAAGTGTATTCATGATTGTTTTCCAGCCTTTTCACCCATTTTCTAGCTTGCACTTTAAATTTTGGTGAAATCAAATGTAGGCCATACCAAATAGACAGGATTTTGCAACACAGCTCTACTCTTCTTCTGTCCCTCCTTCCCAGAATGCCTTGCCCTCCCTTCTCTTTCACCCCTTAGCACACAGCTCAATCAAAGCTATGGCAACCAGTTCTTAACCCCACGTAGGCTCCCTGTCTCTATGCCCCTCACAGGTCACCTCCCTTTGCTTTAGACATAGAGGGTAATTCATGCCTCTTCCCACTCCCCCCTATAAAAAGACTTTGATTCTCTCTCTGGGCTGTTCACATTCAGATAAACCTAGTTTTATTATTATTGGTGATCAGAGAATTGCCCCTGGCCTCAGAGGAGTTTCCTTCTCCAAGAGGTTACACATGGTCCACCTAGATCATCACCCAAGCTAACCGATACAAGAGGATAGAGGCTCATCTCTGCTTCAAGGAGGTGCCAAGTTTGTGGTGTAAAGCCACACAGCACAGCACTCCAGGCCACACCCTTGGTAAGCAACTTCCCTCGCTTTCCCTGGTTCTTTTCCTCCTTCATTTCCACCATGCTTCCTCTGTAAATTACAGGAGCCAACTCCATCTCAGGTTCTGCTTCTACAAGACTCAGCCCAACACTCTGTCTGGCAACTAAACTCTTTCTCTACCACAGTGACATTTCTCAGAATAGTTTTATCTAAACTTGCTGTCTGGGGAGGTGAGGAGGGGAGCTAGAGATCTCAGTACTTAAGACCACTGGCTGCTCTTCCAGAGTACCTGAGTATGATGATTTCTAGCACCCATGTGGTAGCTCACAACCACCTATAACTGCAGTTCCAGGAGATCTGATGCCCTCTTCTGGCCTCTGTAGGCAACAGGCATACACATGTGATATACATATATACACAAGCAAAATACTCATACACATAATATTTTTTAAATCTGTGTTTTCTTGGGCTCCTCTACATTCCCCCTATCCTGAGCCTATTGCCACAAGTTCTTCATGCCTGCCCTTAAGGACAGCACCTTTGTCACACGCAATCCCACACCCTAAACCTAAGTTCTATGTCCAATACTTACCTCACCACTCTACATTTGACAGAACTGGTGATTCCCGCTGGATGATAGTGTATTCTCTGTCCTCCAGCCCACACACGATCTTACTAGTCTTCCATTAGCTGAAAATGTATCATAACTGTCCTCTTCCCCATATCTTTATATCTTATCATCTATTTTCAATGGACTATCCAGAGTGATTTCTCCAAAGTCAGCCCACACCATTCCTATCATAAACTATTTCCAGCGCATAAAGTAGTGGTTAAAATCATAGTGTCTTACTTTATTTTTCTATTACCATGACAGAATACCATGGCCAAGCAACTTATAAAAGAAAGCACCTAACTTGGGGCTCACAGTTCCAGAGGGTTAGAGTTCATGATCACCGTGGCAGGGAGCATGGCAACAAGCAGGCAGACATGGCCCTAAAGCAGAGGCTGAGAACTTATGTCTGATCCACAGATAAAGACACTGGGAATGGCATGGACTTTTACCATTTCAAAGCTCACCCACAGTGACCAACCTCCTCCAATAAAGCCACACCTCCTAATCCTTCTCAAACAGTTCCACCAAGTGGGAACCAAGTGTTCAAATATAAGAACCTGTGGAGGTCTTTCTCATTCACACCACCACACATAGAATAGTCAGCTTTGGGTCAAGTCCTAGTTTTTCGTGGTGTCTCCATCTCTCAGGCTTCTCCATCTCTCATCTGTAAAATGGTTATGCTGGTAATAAGAGTGGTCTCTCAGGATTGCTATGAGTCTTGAATGAGACGGGATTCAAATAACACACACAGCAAAGTCTGGTGTTACTCTGTCTGATAAAACGGTGACCTTTCAGTCATTTTCTTTCACCTCTCCCTCATTCTATTCTGTTCTAGTCACTTTATCCAGCTCACCATGGGATGGACAGCTGAACAGTGAACATGCCAAGCCTATCCTGTGCCTGCCACTGGTGGATATATATGCACAGTTTATCGCTTCACTACCTTTTCGTTCTCTGCACAAACCTATTTTATCAATGAAGTTCCCACTGAGCATGAATAATAAAACAACCTGTGCAGTGGCATTCCTCCTCCACTTACCTGACACACTCTCTTCCATGTTGTCTATGTCTAACACACTATGGAATTTGCTTGTGTTTTATTACTTCTTGCCCACAACAGCACAAGCTCTTTAATGAAAAATTTTCTTTTGTTTTGCCAATAGCTTAGGATAGTCCCATGGTACAGCAGGTATTTGATCAAGATAACTACTGAGCCAATGAATGAGGATACTATTGAAGCTCTTTAAACATTTCGCTGGCCTGTGAATCAGATAGGAATTAGGAAAGTGGCTGTGAGAAATGACATCACTGAAGCAGGACTGCGGAAGAGGCACAGTGAATAGGATTAGCAGTAGAGGGCGCCAGAGTGTTCTGGGGAAATTATTTTGAAATACTGGTTGAAGCGAAGGGCTGCATGGGATGAGGTAAAAACACAAGGAAAGAAACCCAAGCAGGCAGTTGGAAATTTGGCTTTGTTATTTAGGAGGTGAACTACAACTGTGTTTGAAAGCAAATAAGTGTGCCATTCAAAGCCACAGACTGGAATGAGGCAGACAGGGTCAAGCCCATGCTAAGTGGCCCATGTGGGTGCATGCATCCACTGTAAACGTTAATATGTAATAAATAAAAATAGGAAGAAGGCTGGTAGAAAGGAGAGCAATGAAAATGACTGTCTTAAAAGTAACAGTAACTGCTCAACCCAAACCACGCAAGTTGATTCAACTAGAAGCATTTTCAAGACTGTAATTAAGATAGAGTGTAGGATAATAGGGTTGCACACCCCAGTGAGTTTAAGCAAATAGGGCTTTTGGCTGCCAGTATGTATCCTGCAAGTCCCTGGCTGCTCCTCATTGTACACATGCCTTCTGGGTCTGATGTATGTCTCAGGACCCATAGGACTTCACTACATTTCACGTGACTAGTTACATTTTTTTTGTCTCATTGCCTTGCATCTTGCCTTTCAAGAGTGACTTCTCTCATAATGTTCTACATCATTTTACAATGATTCCTTCTTTGTTCCAGACACATAATTCTGCGGCCATTGCGTCCCCACAATTCACAACAGAACCCTTTTCTTCTGTGTATCAGCTGCAGCATCTTCAGAACTGAACATCCATTTCTGCCGCCTCCACCTTCTGGCTTAAGAAATTACCCTCTTCTCAGAAAGTCTCCAATGATAAGTAATTTATGGTGCATACATGCCCCCATATTTTGTGCCTAACAGGCTATCTTAAGCAGTGATGAAAATGGTAATTATTTATTGTTAAATCACTATTATGCAGGTAAATTTGACTAGAGGCCCCTCCCTTTTTTGCTGTTGATTGTATGGGTGAATTACCCCCAAAAAAAAACTTTCCAATGTGCTATTGGCCAATTTATTGCCAATGTAATATATATCTAGTTGAGTGTGAATAGCATATATTACTTGTTATATGTTTCAGATGCTCAAATTTGAGATTTATGACAATATTCTCAAGATATGAGACAATATTATAATAATATTTCCAAGATAAGTGAAAAATACAATTTCCAATGTAATATCCAGTTTGTAAATATGCTATTTGAGAAACTACAAACAATGTACAAAGCAAGGAAGTCAACAGCCTCTGGGCACTAGGAGTGCTGCTTCCTGGGACAAAGATGCATGTGTAGCAATAAAGCATAAATGGTAAACTATATTGAAATAACAACTATTTTATTTACATCATTTGTTTTTAATCCATTTGTTGTGAGGCACACAAGGTGGGGGCACCTCTTCATAGCTGCTGATCCACAAACTGTTCCCCTGAAGATGGTTTCTAAGGGAATAAATTTATATTCATAGAAGGAGTAAATGTCTGAGGACCTGAAGAGAATAGGACATGATTCTGCTAGCATGCTTTCAGTTAATAGAACATCAAGTCTGTTTAACTTCTAAAATTAACTTTTCAAAATTGTGTGCGTGTGCATGCACATGCATGCATGAGTACATACGTGTGTGTGTGTGTGTGTGTGTGTGTGTGTGTGTGTGTGTGTGTGTGTGTGTGATTGTGTGATATCAGTAATTCTTTGGTTGGGGAGCTATAGCTTTAGTCATTCCTTCCATACATGTTTATTGTGTGTTTCCACATGCTAACGGCTATGATCAACTCGATATCATCCACCTGACTGACAACTGAGCAAAGAGAAGACAGCGTGCATCCCTGCTTTTTATCTAAATGCACAACATTGAAAAGAAGGAGTGCTGGGGGTGGGAAGGGGTAGGCAGTCAGGTGCTACCAGGATGGAGAAAAGGAGGAAGGAAAGTTAGCCAAAATTAAGGGGCATGAAAATCCATATGGAAATCTCATACACAGGTATTTGTTTACACATTTATTTATGCAGGAAGCACCATTTGCTTAATATGTAGTATAAATTTACCAAGACTAGTGGGGTTAAAAAATTTTTTAAAAAGGCAAAAAAAAAACAAATGCAGTCTTTCCCTATGGTTTACAGTGTACTGAAAGAGGAAATGTCCATTCAATGGGCCCAGTAAACAGTCTTTGAAGAGAAACATACATGCAACACCTAGGGACAATGTGTAAGCCTGGAATAACAGTGGCCTTATTATCCCCACATTCTACCTGCCCATATATGTGCCAAAACAAAATATCTTAGACAATAATTCAGACTCATGGATGCTGGGAAATCCAGTATCAAGGGACGAACAGGTAATAGCTAGTTTAGACTTGCTCATGCCTTCTATTGGAGAGGCACAAAGGAAATGCACCAGGAGTGAATGTGCATATTTAGAGCTCCTTCAGAAGGGCACTGACTCACCCATGAGAGAAGACCCATCCCGAATCACCTCCAGAGGTCCTACCATTGGAGACTTTCACTTATATTTGAACTATACGTTGGGAGGACACAACACTCTGAAAGTAAAACTCCCCCTCATCCCACTCCACCCCACCTCACTGCTTGTGTTTTAGAGAATCTGCACCCACTGTTTTCTCCAACCTGAATTATTTTCCCCTAATGTCTGCAAGAAGAACGTATTTCTCTTGGAGGCAATGGAGTGTTGGATATTAAACCATTGGCCTGACAAGCGCTGGACAAACATTCTACCATTGTGCTATATCCCTAGTCCATCTTAATCATTTCTATCATGTCTTTGCTCAAATGGCTTCTCACTGGAGCCTACCTTGACCCGGCTATATGATGTTTTAATGCACCAACCTATGACACATTTATGGCCCATCTCACTCTGCTCTGCCTTCTCTTTAACTATTATGCACTTAGACACCTTCTAACATACTAAGGACTTCCTTTCTCTATTATGTTTACTGTTTGCTGTTGCGTTCTCTATTAGAATAAACTTTACAAAGAGGTCATGATGTCTTTTGCCTGTGAGAGCAAAACACTGTGACATGAAGTGTTTGTCCATACATGATAATGATGGTCATTAAATAAAGTTACCACTTTGGATGCATGATCTGCTTCGGTCTCTATCATGCATTATCTCTTTTTGAAAACCACAGTGGGTACCAGCTTCAGTACTTGGTTATATATAACTGCAAGAATTTATTGGGTGGTGCTAAGAAAGCCTAAAGAATGACTGTAAAAGCAGATACTGTGGACACAGAGAGTAAGCAACACACATTCCTGAGATTAAGCCATAGGGAAACAGTATCTGAGGGTCCCATCACGAACGGAGCCACCACTGGACACTTAAAACCTCTCTGTAGGACTGCCAGCCACTCCTGGGGCCTTACATCAGGACACTGGGCCTCTGTTCCTTCTCGTAGGTCTGAATTCCCAAGGTGTGGTAACTTTCTCTCAGCCCAGAGACTTCCTTTTCATATTCTTGTAAGGTAACAAGTCTCCCCGCTCTAATTATTAAAGTCTTCATTTGTCCTTTTGATTTTAAAATACACACCTGCTGCATAGAGACTCCTAGGCTGACCGTTGCTTCCTTGTTAACACTTCAAAGATTCCAAGGCAGAGTGTTTCCACCATCCCCTCCACATGTGTGGTCTGTTACCACTCCATTTCTGTCTGCTTCCATTGTTTTCAGTAAGCAATTAGCCTTTTTAAATGACATTCTCTATGTAAACTGTCTTTTCTCTCTGGCTTCTCTTCAGATTTTTTTTCTGGATCTCTCCTTGTCAATAGTTTGATTATTACATACTTAAGTAACAGTGTCTTTTCAAACATAATTGTTTTGAGATTGTTGAATTTCTGCAACCTATCAGCTCAGTTTTCCACAAAATTTGGAAGCTATGGTATTCAATATTTTTAAAAAATTTTCTAACTACTTTTCTCTTCATTTAAATACTTGGATTATACATAAAATAAATGGTGTGATTATTTGCCCCTCCCCAAATTTATGGACACTTTTTAGTCTTTCAATGTTTTATTCTACATAAGCTCAACTTTGAATAATTTGATCTGTTTACTTATCTGCTTCCAAACTTATCCCCTCTTCTGTGGTACCCAACCTACTGTTAATTCAATGCAGTAATTTTCCTTAGATTGTATTTGTCATCCTAAAATTTTCATTTGTTGCATTTTTTAGAGTTTCCAAACCACTACTAAAATTTCTTACCCCCTTATCCATTGTAGATTGAATGAAAATGATTCACAGCAAAGAGAGGACAGAGAGAGAGTTGGAGGCTAAAAATTACCAATACCAGAAATGAAAGCAGACTCTCCCACACCATCTTGCAGATAATAAGACATTGTTATGCTTCAATAATGCTCTGACAATAAAAAGCTGTCTAAAAAGATGCAACAATAGCAAACAATGTACCAATTCTCTAAGGAATAACACTTCCTCAAATGAGCCAAGAAGAAATATAAAGTCTAACTAGCCCAGTAGTTACTAAAGAAATTAAAATTGTCACTTAAAACCTTCCTACAAACCAAGGATCTTGTAATCTGTGAGTTCAATGCCAGCTTGGATACTATCATGAGTTCAAGACCAGGAGGTCACATGGCAAACAGTGTCTATAAGTTTATTAACTATATTTTTATTAAATTTATTAATAAGTAAAAGTTAGTGATTTAATTTTTTAATTTATTTTAATATTTTTGTTTATTTGAAAATTTTACACATGCATAAAAGGCATTTTGATTTAAATCAACCTATTCACAATTGCCAAGTCACAGAATCAACCTACATTACCATTAGATTAGTGGATAATAAAAATAGTGTATTACATAATGACATCATGTGTAACATGCATGATGATATCTTTTTAAGCCTGGATATTATTCTATGATGTCATTGTGCACATTATAAGCAAGGTTCCCAATTGGGGATTAGAGAAAATGAAGGGATAGTGGTCATAGGGTATAAAGCCTCATAAAGGAGTCTTCCAATCATAAAACCCCACCTCAGGCCAAGACTCTATTAACTGATGACATTCCAAGATTCCAGGTCCATATAAATCTAGAGGTGGTAATGTTTGTTACCATTTCGCTTTAGAATATCCCCCAGAGGCTCATGAATTCAAAGCCTAGTCACCAGCCTGAGGAACCCTGGGAAGAGTGGATCATTTAGAAGGTAGAGCCAAGCAGAAGAAAGTTAATTGTTGTTAAGTTATTGGGGGCATGACTTTGAACTCCCAACCCCTTCCTTTCTCCCTCTTGGCTGTCCTGCAACCATAAGGTCAAGCAGGACTCTGTCACTCACTCCCACCAAGACTATTATGATGCTAACACAAGACCAAAGTAACAGAGCTCATAACCATGGGCAGACACCTCTGAACCACAAGCCTCATAAATGAGCCTTTCTCTTTTTTCCAAGTTGTCTTATTGTGGGTATTTCATCCAGAGATGGAGATCTGGCTCCCACACGACTCAATCTCCTATCTAAAGCAATTTTAAATTTAAATTTCACGCCAAATTGCTTGGTCAAGGGAATCCAGAAAACTGACCACAAGTTAGAGGCAACACGACAGGAGAGTGACCCTAGAAGAAGATTCAAGTGAGCCAGCTGGAGTGGAGCAGCTCAGAGGCAGGCCTGGCTGACAGAAAGAGTTCTGCCTGGGAGGTGCAAGCAAGGAAAACTGAATAAACAGTAAGCCAAGTTATGAGAGTCCTTGAAAGCCTGGCAGATAAATTTAGTCTTCAGCCAATAGGAACTGGGGAATGACTATAAATTCTCCAGCAGAGAAATGACATGGCAAAGCAGTGTCTCAGGGAGATTATGTTGGTGACAGGGTCTCGATGAATGGGCGGCAAAAGGGATTGAAGGCTTATGTATTCTGTCTCTCTTGTTCTGGATGGATGTAGTCTACCATGAGATATGTAGTTTGCTTTTAAAAACGAAAAGGCACAATTCCTCTCCTAAATCTTAAACTCTCTGAACTCCTTCTGAAATAGCAAAGTATCCCCAGTGGCAAGCATTTAAAAATGCTGTTTCTCAGTTTAAAACTCCACTTTGGGGAAGAGGAGATTAGAGCTGGCCACCATTCTTCGTGACTGGAAGTGCACTGTCCTTGTCCCCTGGGAGCCCTTTAGATAATACAGAGCCTCATAATCTACTTGGCCACCTCCTGGAAATGTATCTGCCTCTAAACTTCCTGGTGGATGGCCGCAGTGACTTCCCACTGTCTCCCGTGTCTTTGGGAATGCATGTACAACCATTGGAAGTGTACTCTTCACTTGGACCCCCAGTGGTCCTTACTTCCTAAGGGGAGGGTGTCATTTTGAGGTATGTGCCAATCAAACAGCCAGGCTCCCCATCTCAGGGTAGTGGCGGTTACACAGATGAAGCAGAGACATCTGGTTGCCTGGTGAAATGTGTCACTTAGCATACACAGTTGAAACCCTGACAGCTGCTTGTCTCCCCGCCATCCTGTTGACCCCCACTCACTATCAAAGTGACTATACTAGTTAATTTTCTGTCGCTGTGATCACACACTATGACCAAATAGGCAACTTACAGGAAGGAGGGTTTATTTGGCTTATGCCTCCAGATGGATCAGAGTCCAGGATGGCACAGTAGAGGTATGGTGGCAGGAGCTGGAAGCTGAGGGCCTGTATCTTGAACCACAAGCTGGAAACAGAGAGAAGGAACTACAAATAGCATGAATCTTTAAATTCTCAAAGCCCACCCCCCAGTGATGTATTTCTCACACCTCCTAAGACTCTCCAAACAGTGTCACCGACTGGGACTAGGTATTCAGATATCCTAGACAATGGGGATATGTCATTCAAACCACCACAGTGATGCATGATTTTTATCATTTGCTATGTATCTTCATGGTGTAAGAGTTTCATTGTCTTCTAGGGAACATGGGAGAAGAGGGCACAGATTGGTACAGACACCAAAGATAATCATGTGCCCCAATAAGTCACTTATCCAGAGTCTATGTGCTTGGAAACATACCAACTCTGACTCTAGCATCAACTTCATCAATACAGGATAACAAGAGAGCAAAAATCATTTGAGAATGTCTTTGCTACGTCACAGATACTAGGGAGATCATGGTTCTTTAGGCCTCCCATCAGAGAGTAACCTTCAAACCTTAATACACATACAAGCTACCTGGGCCCTCACCAAAACAGACTGGGAACCAGGAGATCTGGAAGGAGAGCTGAAAGCCTGTAGTTCCACTAGGCTCACAGGTGACACTGGTCCTGTCATCTGAAGATCACACCAAGATACAAGACTTGTCTCATACCTCGGGCAAACAGAGTGTGGTAACAGGATAGAATCCAGTAGAAGTATTTCTGTGGTTGGGAAGAAACAAAGCCAGAGACAAGAAGAAATGGGTCTGAATTGGAAGAATAGAAGAGATGTTTGTTTGTTTTTAAAAAAATTTAATTTTTAGAAGAAGATATAATCAAGACAAAAAGAAAGAACAAGTTAAATGTTGCAGTAGGATTGGCCTAGGAAGCAAAATTTGGCTAGGAATATTTTACCAGAGACATCCACAGCTCACAAGACTTAACAGGGATTTTCAAATCCCTGGGCCAGCAGGATGATAGGGAAAAAATATTGACTCTGGCAGGCAAGATCTTCCTCACTGATCCTGGACATCTGGTCACTAAATCTTTCAGAAGGGCAGATTTAGAGATGGCGAATTGAACACCCCTTCCAGCAGAGGTACCAATGGTGTTTTTAAATGAGTGTGGAAGCTGGCCAGTCTGTAGCCATTGGATATGCAAAATCACATTACACATTCAATTGCAAATGGAAGCAAAAGAAAACAAAAATTACCAGACCTTATTTAAGACCCTATAAGGTTTCAAAGGCAGCGAGGAGTGTACATTAAGACACTTTCCACACAATAAAGAAAATGAATCCTGACTCAACTAAATCAAGTAACCACTAGGAAGATAATTTCCATCAGGCTACAGAGTCTCCATAACATCAAGTCAACCAGGAGAGCAAATACTGTATATCTGAGGATATGGCATTCCCAATTGATAGTTAGCAAGCAACAGGCTTCACCTGCCCTTAAAGAAACAACAAAGTGTTTCTTTTTAAAAAGCTGACAAATTTACTTGTGCTTCTCCAGAGACTTTTTATCAAGAACTAAGGTAAAGGACAACTTCCTTTTTGTAACAATACTCTAGTAGTGTTTCCTAACCCTTGGGGTTGACAGACCCTTTCACAGAGTCACCTAACACCATAAGAAAAGACAGAGATTTACATTATGATTCAGAACAGTAGCAAAATTATAGTAATGAAGTAGCAATGCAAATAACTTTATGATTGGGGGTCACCACAACTGAGGAACTGTATTAAGGGGTCGCAGCATCAGGAAAGGTGAGAACCACTGTTTACAAAGCAAAGCAAGGGACATGACAGAAGAAACTCAATGATTAATCAACACCAAGAAATCTGTGTAGCTTGGTCTGTTTTAGGGGCCCCTGGCAGGGGGATCAGGATCAATCCCAGGTACACAAGCTGGCTTTCTGGAGCCCATTCCCTATGATAAGACACCCTGCTCAGCCTTGATGCAGGGGGTAGAGGCTTGGTCCTGCCTCAATGGAATATACCAGGCTTGGCTGACTCCCCATGGGAGCCCTAAGCTTTTGGAGAAGGGGATAGGGAGTGAGGATGGAGAGGTTTAGGGGGAGCAAGAGGAGGGATGAGAGGGTGATCTGTGAATGGTATGTAAAATGAATTAAAAAATAAATGCTGAATCAAAATATTTTATTAGAAAAAAAAAAGAAAAGAAATCTGCCAATGCTATTTAACCCCCACCACCAAATGTCAGGAACAGCTGAGGCCAGTGATCATCTCTACCTAACCACAGATATCAACTGTCAGTAAAACTATTCCCCTGGAGGGAAAGCTCTACCTAGATTGCTGACATGAATTTGCTACTTTCTTTACATTCTGAAACGGGTCCATGATCCACCTCAAAAATAAGGGACATAAGTAGCCCACGCCCAGTGTCTGTCTTCTGATTCTGCATTCATGCCACTCCACGGTGGGGTCTTGGCCTGCCTCTGACATCTAGGGAAACCTGTTCCCCGCCACCTCACCCCCAGCATCACGGCTAAAGATGTATCTTTAATGATAGGACTCAAACAGGAACACAGCTGAGCCACACACTGTCAATTCGCTCTCCTTCCAACTCTGAATGCAGAGGCAGCGTTCTGAGAACCTAACCTCGTGATTTCTCCAACACTCAGTTCTCAATTCAGATGGAGGATTGTCTGGGAGGCACAGGATGCAAATCCAAAATCTTTAGGTGGCACACTGTGTAGCTCAGAAAGCTGAGCATTCAGACAGGGAGTAGCACGCGGGAGGGGGGGGGAGGCAGCAAGCCCAGCTTTGGCTCACTCCCCAGTCCTGCTACTGGGCAGCTTTGACAGCAAAATTCCTCACGCACTAGGAGGCTGTTTCTTCTCTGGCAAAACAGGTTTACCAGATACAGCCTGTATCACCAGTGTTTGATGATCGAGTGGAAGTTATTTTACAACAGCTGACAGGTGGTACAAAGCCTTTGAGAAGAGTCCAGAGTACAATGCCAGAAGTGGGGATGGTGCAGACCCTGAAATCAGCGACTGCTCCTGTGGATTTGCAGTCAAGAAGCAAAAGCCTGTGTTAGGAGTTTCTCGGTAACAAAAGTATCCATCGCTTTCCTGCGATAGTCAATACCCTTTGAAACGCTTCCATATAACTTAGACCATTGTCGTTTTTCTTAGCTCTTTTATTCTTTTGTGTGGCAATGTTTTCAACCACAGATACCTGGGGAGGCATTTTGTGGGTGAAGCTAAAGATCTGTAGCCAGAGCTGCAATGTCCTCTTCTCTAGCAACTGTTAAACTCTGCATAACAGTGAGGATTGTGTCTCTCTGCAGTGTTCCAGAGGTAGCACACCCCTTCCTGGCCACCCCTTCACAGCTGGCGCAGCTCTGATGCCTTCTCCCCAGCTCTGTGGCCTCAGAACAGATTGCACAGGCTGCATTTGGGGAGGACCGGGTAAGGCAGAGCCTCGTGGCTTAAGGAAGGATTTTGAGGCGGCTACAGGAGGCTGTACTTGCCAACCAAGCAGCAGACACAGGGATGGCTCTGGATAGAAGCCACCACGCAGCAGACCTTGGGCCCAGGTCCCCAGGCCACCAGCTCCTGCCACATGCCTCTCGCCGGATCCCCATCTGGCAGTCTCCAGCACAGCTTTGCCCACTACATGAGCAATATCTTGTGCCTTCCAGCTGAGGGCCAGGGGACCTTACTCTCAGCCATTTCTTCCCATTGTGGAGTTAATCGTATGTGTTTTCAACAGTGCAGCCATCTGGGCGTGTAACTCCAGTCATCAAGTTATTAGTGGGAAAGTGACAGAATAGCCAAGGGTGTTTAATAAACATTTCTCGTTTGATAAAATGGACTCACAAGTTCCACATTTGCTTCTCTCCTGGAGACTTATGGGGCAACTTGATTCACTTTTCTGGCCTCCTTGGGTTTCCAAGGTCTCTGTCCATGTCCAGATTGCTGCATGGTGACTGGTGTCCATCCTTGGTCCAACACCCTCCTCAGTGTCCCTACTCAACAGCAAGCTCATACATGTCCTATGTCCAAAAAACACACATATCTGATGACTGCGAAGACTTTTAGCCCCAGAACTTCCCCCAACGGACATAGGAAAATCAAATGTCCCAAAGGCTGTTTTCTATCATATATCCATGTTACCTCAAACTCCACACACGCAGTATTGATGTTTATATCATCCTGAGGCTTCCTCCAACTTTATAGCCTACTTTTCTGGGGACCTGGCTATGCAGTGCCTGTCCTGCTTCCTCCATCCTTTGCCTTCTGTAGGTGGATTTTTCTGTCCCACCAGCCAACTCCCAAATAACCACATGGAGACTTGTTAATTTTGAAAGCTCAGCCAATAGCTTAGGCTTGTTACTAACTAGCTCTTACAGCTTAAATTAACTCCTTTCTATTACTCTACATAATGCCACATGGCTCATGGCTTTACCTGTCCTCCAGCATGTCTTGCTTCTTGCTCCCTCTGCATCTCCTGGTGACCTTGCCTTTCTTCCCAGCATCCTCTGTGTCTGGCTGTCCCACCTATACCTCCTGCCTAGCTAATGGCTGTTTAGCTTTTTATTAAACCATTAAGAAGGTGCCTACTAGGCAAATACACATCTTTACAGTGTAAAAAATGATAACTCCACAACAGCCCTCTGTCTATGCAGGTTCCAAGCTCTGCAGATTTTACTTCCTTAGTGCTGGCCAGCATTGAACCTTCTCTTCCATTCTGATGTGCCCACTTCTGCCTCAAGCCTCCTAACTAGCCTCCTTGCATCCCTACTTCAGGCTCACAGAGAAGTTAGTGACCAGATCAGTTTATAAGCCTGACTCTGCCATTCTCTCTTTTGAAAACCTCAAGAGTTTCTCTCTAATTAACCATAAAGTGCATGTGATACAATGTATGAATGGACTTTTGGTTTCTCTCAGATTACATAGGGAGAGCTCCATTGTTATGAGGGCAAGCTCTGTTGCACACCAGACTGCAACACAAAGTCTGCAACTGAGCTTCACTATGATACTTGGGAACTGCAAGTACACTGTCAGGGAGCCTATATGCCTGTGGGAACTATTTCAACCCTTCCCCCTCCATTCTCCTTTCCCCACAAAGTCCCCTTTGTTCTTGGCATTCTCGAGACATCCTATCTCTCCCATAGAAGTTGAGTTTTGTTATTTTGTTCTTGTGGGTTTTTCTTTTTAACACTTTATGTTCTTCTATTGTCTTAGAATGCAATCTAGCACATAGCAGTTACACAATAAACAATTACTGAATTAATAATTGAAATCAAAATCAATCTCCCAGCCAAAGTTACAACAAGGCTAGATGGTCTCCCAGTCTTTCTCTTGGGCTCTGGTTCTCACTGTCCTCTGCAAACTACACAGAAAAACCTCTTGGATAGCTATCAATCACCCACCATCCAGGTTACGCTGTTGTGCATGCTAAATGGAAGGGCCCCAAAAGAAGCTGGGCTCCCTATAGGTGTCCAGAGATGGCCCGCTAAGCCTCATTGTGCCCTAGCCATGAATACCCTTAGGCTCCTTTCAGTTCCTGGCTACTTCTCACCTCAGGAATTCAGTGCACAGGAAGTGCTGACTGCATACCCAACCTCATCTCTACAAAGCTAGTTTTAACATGCAGACACCCATGCATGGCAGTAAATACCCAGGAAGGTGCATGATAATGAGCACAAGACTAAAAGGAGACCTCACAATTTAGACAAGCCACCCTACAGCATGCAGTTTATCTGGCAAACTCCCAAATTTTCAGACCTCTGATGAAATGTTTCCTCTTTGGGCACTCACCAGGGCCTTTCTTGGAGCACTGCACCCACAACCACAAAGTCTGGGTGCAGCTTCCAGGGCAGGGTCTGGAAGCTAGCACTGCTTACATATTCCTCTTTATACAAAGACTTTAGAAGGTGAAAGTGGCATTACTTATAATGGGGGGGGGGGGACACTCAAGATACAAATTAACATCTATCAGAAAACCAGAAAGTAAAAAAATAATCACATTAAATTTAATTGACTGCCTGGTCCTTCCACATTATGTCCTCACTGTTTCCCCATGTGTTGGTTGCAAACTCTTTAATCCTCTCATCACATAACCATGGTGTTGTAATGTTTTCTACAGAGGGAAGAAGAAAATCTAATTCAGTCATCCCTCTGCTGCAATAGAGCAACACTTGTTTCTATGAGGGAGAGCTGGGGCTGGTGAGTTGAGCTCAGGAGGCAAAGGCATTTGCTACCCAACCCAACAGCCTGAGCTCAGTTCCCAGGACTCACCTAGGAGGAGAGAACTGACTACAGCAGGTTCTTTGACATCTACTGGCCCTGGCTCGCAGGTGTGCACACATGAACAATAAATTGTTTTTCAAAGAACATTCTACATTATCTATAGGCAAACTCTATATGGCTACATAGAATTCTTTATGAATTCTCTTTTGTATGATTCCTATTTAAAAAAACACATAGTTGTTTGTAATTATTATAAAAGACATCCATTTTAAATAGACAACAATAAGAAACAAAGTCTTTGTTTATAATTTTACATAGTGAACAGGGTATTATTGTAACAAGTCTTTTTCTGTCCCACCAGCCAGGTCCCAAATAATGACATGGAGATTTCTTATTGATTATGGAAGTTTGGCCTATAGCTTAGGCTTGTTCCTAACTATCTCTTATAACTTAAATTAACCCACTTATATTAACCTACATTCTATCGTGTGGCATTACAGCTCTTCCATCTTGCACCTCCTGTTTTCTCTCTGTGTCTCCTGGCATCTCCTGGGCACCTAGATTCTTCTTTCTTTTCCTTTATCTCCCTGGAAATCCTGCCTATACCTCCTACCTAGCTATTGGCCATTCAACTTTTTGTTACACCAATCATGGCAATATACCTTCACACAGTGCACAACTATCCCACAACAGGGTAAGTTGTACAATTTAGTTCTGCTCTGTACATTTCAAATTGTTTTGATCTCTGCCCACATTCTTTTTTGTGTGAGAACTTGTGGAACAACGTCACGTCATCTTACAAGCTCTAACCCTGAACCTTCATGTCTTAATGTCAGGAAAGTTCACACAAGACCCAACACAGCAGGACTCAGATCCACGGTAACCCAGGATGAGGAGCAATGTCCTAAATACTCATGCAGATGACATAAATGTACTCTGACCCAAACAAAATGGATTCTCAGCACTTCTTTTCATCCCAGAATGTCTCTGCAGCATAACACGAGAGAAAGGAAGTCCCTGGGAACTCAGGATAGAAAAGAGTCCATTCTACCCAAGTGTGGATAATAGCTAACTTTTACATATT
Source organism: Onychomys torridus (assembly GCF_903995425.1). NCBI lineage: Eukaryota > Metazoa > Chordata > Mammalia > Rodentia > Cricetidae > Onychomys > Onychomys torridus. Next base: position 57,873,513 of record NC_050458.1, read on the forward strand.
TTACAAAAGCATAATGGTGTGAACATTCAGCTAGGGCTTTGGAAGAGGTCCAGAAAGTCAAAGTTCTAAAGTTGAAGCTTCATTAAACTTTATAGGAAAGCTATTTCTACCCACAGTATTTAGCAGATTACATATTAATTAATCAATCAATTAACTAATTATGGCGGCTGGCGAGTGATGGTTGGTGAAGAGGAAGAAGTGAAGCAAATCTTGCAGCAATTGCAGAAATTTGTGAATCCACTCTGCATTTCAAAGTGAGTACTTCAAGACACATAGTGCTGAGCATGCTGGGAGGAGGCAACAGGGTGTACATGAGAAGAAGACCCCTCAGAAAACAGCACTGGCAGCTGGTTCTGTTCAGGGCAAGGCTCAGCTTCCGGTATGAGGGAAGGGAGCTCTGGCGATGGCCCCTGACTACAGTCCTGAGGCTGGGGTGCTTGGGTCAATGGCTGAGGATCTGGAACTTGAGCTGGTGAGAACCTGAAGGAAGATGGATGAGCTGGCCTGGAAGACAACATGCTAGCTGCCTACACCCATTTACCAGGCAGGAACACAGTTTCCTCTCAAGCCCTGACAATGATGCTTCCCCAACTGTAGACCAACACTGAAGGAAGGCTTCCACCACAGCATGGACAGCCTCCAACAGGCTGAATCAGCAGTGACAATGGTGTCTGTCAATGGCGAGTGCTCCAGGAAGATCCTGAGACATGCAAACATTCCTCTTTACTTCAATACTGGCCAGTGGTCCAGCAGGCCCCCATGCTTATGCCTAAGTAGAAAAGTTTGACAGGATAGCTTCTAGGAATCCCGGCCTTCACTGGAACAGTGTGCCATTACATAAATATGAAGCAGTTTACAGGGAAGCCCTTGAGGGCACTCTCTTGGGTTATAAGCCCTGGACTCTGAGCACAGCCCCCTCCTGGAATTCCTGTACGACTCACCCAGAATGAGGTTCTTCTGTTAGGTCTGTTTACCTTTGAGTTCCAGCTTTTCCTTTTTCTTCCTTTCTGTCTCTTTCTGTCAGATTCTGGCCAACACCCACCTCTGCTTTCTCTGGCACTTTATGTTGCTTTACTCTTTCTCCAAAGCTACCTCCCTCTTCATGTGGCTGCTTGCTGAACCTCCACGCCTACCTCAAAAAGACGTGGCTTTCTCTCTTCCTCTTCTCCATCTTCCTCCTCTTGGAAGCTGCAGAGATTTATAGCTTACCTGCCCTGGGGTTTTCCTTTAAAACTCTGATAAAATGTCCATGACTTTCTCCTGAATCCTTTCTTAAATCCTTTTATTGATGATACTAAGACCTCTGAGACAGGACTCTAATTTCCCTGGTAGCCCACAGCAGCCAATGTGGAGCTTACCAAATCGTCTGGTGCGTTGCTTATGTTTGTGTGGCTGCAACAAAGTATCAACTGGGTGGTTCCTCAACAATACAGTTACTTCTCATAGCCTGAGAGGCTGCAAAGTCCAAGACCAACCAGCACTCCATGTTGCCGGAAGATCTTCCATAAGGAGGAGTTTCTCTGAGACACTGAAACAAGAGCATCCTAATGAACTCCTTCTGCAAGTGCTAACACCAGCGCCACACTGGGTTTGGTGAAAAGTAAGGCTTCAAGATGAGATCTTTGCTCTTCTCTCTTACTTGCAAAAAGAGCAAATACACTCCCTTGGGTAAGTTTATAATTGTCATTTTCTATTACTATTATTATTATTATTAGTCACATGGCATCTTGCTATTACTATTATTATTGACATGGGGTCTTTCTGTTATTAGGATTATTGACATGGATTCTTGCTGTGTTACCCTGGTTGGTTTCAAACCTATAAATTCAAGTGACCCTTCCACATCAGCCTCCCAGGAGCTAGTACTGAAGCCCACAGCACCAAGCCCACTTCCAGGCCTCCTTTAGGAAAATATTAATCCTATGGTTTCATGGCTGTATGATTAAGATCAAGTATATAAAGGTATTAGTGGGGGCTCACCCTTCATCGCTTACTATCCTCCCAAACTACCATACATGCTATGATTTTTGAAGTTCGGGATTTCAACATGAATTAGGAAGATGGAACACAAAAGATTTAAACAAGAACATACTTCTTTTTTTTTAACTATATGATTCGGAGGTATATTTCAACATGAATTAGGAAGATGGAACACAAAAGATTTAAACAAGAACATACTTTTTTTTTTTTAACTATATGATTCAGAGGTATTTCATGAACCTCTGCTGCATTATATAGCACTGTGTGCTAGGACCAGTGATTAATACAGAGATTCCATCATGAGTTAAACCAGATATGGTCCCCAGATATGGGAAGTATAGCACCATGTAAAGGATATAAACATTGTTTAAATTATCACCAATAAAAGGATAATTACAAACCCAGACATGAAAAGAATCCAGCTCTACAGTGATGAGTTTGACCTACTAGCTAGTTGAAGAACACTTCCCTAGAAGTAAAGCACATGGTAGAGAAGAATTTGCTAGTTAAAAATGATCAACAGTAAAGAAGTTACCAAGATCCCAGGGTGGGAAGGAACAGGATGTTATCAGCACCACCCTTCCCTGTCTGCCCTCTGCCTTCTCACCCTGCCCTGCAGCTCACAGGGCTAGCAACAGTGACTCCACCAGACCTCCTACCGCTTAGCTCCTGCTCCTTTTCAGCCACTGTTTTTAGATTATTTACTCCACTGGCTCTCTCCCAAATGGCCTTGGACTAGAACCATGGTCTTTTTCTAGAAGGTATAGTTCTGTAGTTGGAGATCTTCTCTCCAGGTGCCACCAAGCCCCCGCGGTCCCACAACCCACATATAAAATAATGACTTAGATGCTTATATTACTTATAAACTGTATGGCCATGGCAGGCTTCTTGTTATCTACTTCTTTTATCTTAAATTAACCCATTTCTATTAATCTATAACTTGCCACGTGGCTTGTGGCTTACCTGTACCTTACATCTCTCTCCACCTCAGCCTTCCACTTCCCAGACTTTTCCTCTCTGTTCCACCTATACTTTCTGCCTGGCTACTGGCCAATCAGTGTTTGATTTTAACCAATCAGAACAACATATTTGACATACTTGAACATCCCACAGCATAGTTCTAATAGGTAGCTTTATCGTATAGCTACAGCCCAGGGTGTTTGTAATTTTTCTTTAATGTGTCATCATTTCATGCACCTGTGAGGGCCTTCATTCTTGATAACAGCTCTTGGGGGGGGGGGGCTTCCTTTTGTTCTGATTTCATTCCACCATGCCCATATCATTAACAGCCCCTTCCAGTCTCTGCTCAGTCCTAAAGTTTGATTTTGCCAATTCACTCTCTCTGCAAATATGACCTAGAAAAACATGTATACTATAAAAACTAAAAGAATGGCTGTGCTGTTAAAGGGTGTGAGGTGGGGCTGGAGCAGGGGTGAAGTGGAGCTGGAGGTCTCCATAGGAACCAGAAGCTGGGGTCTTCTTTAAAGAGAAGAAACCTAAGGTTTGCCATGTTGGCCAACACTAGACTGAGTTGAGAAATAAGTGGTACGTGAGGCATAGGGATAACAAGCTTGGTCACTGGAGGGACGCTGGACTGGAAGGAGAGGAAGCTTTAGGGTGGTAGCTAGAGACAGGCACTGGACACATGATGGGCAGTGTTATTAGAAGGTTAGAGAATATGATTGGGAAGATTCCAGGCTGGAGAATGCAGTGGAATGTACATGCAATAGAAGGATGCTACATCTGTGGATGCTAGAGGCAGGGAAGAGCAGGTAAGCACCAACCCTGAGTAAGAGCATAACATTTACATTGCATTAATGGTTAGGAAGCAAGAAATTGAAGGCAGTTTTCCATTAGTCAGCTTCAGCTGCCTTTGCAAAATAGAAATGTCATTCATCTCCAAGAATCAGAGAAGGCTGGGATTAAGGTAAGCACAGGTCGAGAAGCTTGATAGTAGAGAACACGGTTAAGAATGTCTGTTGCTAAGGACGGGAGTACAGCTTGAACTTAAGTGGATAGGGGGAGGTGCTGAGCAGCTTTGAGGCCACTTCTGAGTTTCAGTATTGACAGACATGTCCCCCTCTGCTACCCCTGCTAGCCTAAGCGATTTAAGTGATTGCCCGGATAACAATCCTTCCTATGAACATAGGACTAGCCCTGCCAGGCTGAAATGTTCACTACCATTAATACAATGAATGTCCTCTCCTTCTCTCTGCTCTTGAAAGCATCAGATGTAGTAAGCCTGGTTAAGGGCGCCAGGTCTCATCTCCTAATCAATTGGGAAAGAAAAGATGATCCCTGGAGACAGAAGTGGAATGTTTAGGTTCAAGCTGGCCTAAAGCTCTTCTCCTCTCTACCTTTCCACTTCTATAAATTGATGAATGCTTTTCCATTACTGCTGAAGCTAGCACGTGGGGGATTTCTTACTTATTTATATGTGTAGCAATCGTAACTATATAGTGCTATCGATATTTTACCTTGCTTTCCCCAGAAAGAGTGAGCTGCTTGATTACAGATATGGGAAGATGGGGGGAGGGGGGAAGCTGGTGACAAGGGCTTATTGAGGGACAGTTGAACAGTAAAGACAAAGGTACAGGGAATGGCTTTCTGAGAACAGGAAGACAGGAAGACAGTCAGATGATACACATGTTCAAAGTTAAGTCCCCATCGAGGGAGATTCGATCCACTCATATGTCCTCCCACCCCCCCAACACTGTCCACAGCAGAGGGACTGCTGCTGACTCTCTATTCACTGCAGACAGGGAAGTGGCTGGAGTGGCATGCTACTATCACTAGAGGGGACTGCACTAGAGGTGGGGTCGGTGACAGGATTAAAATACGTCTACCCATTTTTAAAGAATTCAGCCTGCTGTATTTCCAGACACTGGATGTGAGAGTCAGCAGTTGTCACAGTCCAGGGTGAAGTTCGTCTTGTAAACCACATGCTCCTCAGATCTTGCTTATCAGGGACAGAAGAGCACCGGGAAATGCCATGGGCTCATGAATCATCTACTCTTGTGCCTGGCAGGAAACTTCTAGTAATTTATACTTTCCATCTGGATGCAACTTAAAAGACTAATTACCGGCGATAGCAGTGAGCCCTAGTGATTAATGGGCAAGGGTCTTAGGAGTGAGGCCAAGAAGAGCCCTCACTCAGCATGACTACAAACAGACGAAAAGTTTTCCTTGACACACAAACGCTATTTAAAGCTTCTAATGTGAGATGAGTGAAAGGCAGTGCCCTTGTTAAAAATTATTTAAACTTCACTCCAAGATCAGTAATTTAGTTTCAAATGTCACTTATGTCTGGAGTATCACCTCTGCCTCTTGAATAACCAAGTACATAAAGAAGTTTCTGAAAGGAGGCCAGGCCATCTGGCTCGCCCTGGTTACCATTTATGGCTAGTTGTTATTAATATTAATAATTTTTACATATAAACATACACACCTTGAGGCTTCTATGCCCTCAGTAGGCATTCTATGTCAGTAAGCATCACTGAGCTGAGAAGCTGAGGAAGCAATTAGTTAGTAAGACCCGCTGAAAAGAATTTAATGAAAATACAAGTTGAGCTCCTGTACCGTGTGGAGTGACCTTTTCCTGAAAGCCCATATATTTTCCGCTCCCATTTTCTCACCAGATCCAATTCCCATTGCCCTTTGAAGTCAAGGTCACCTTCAGATTCCAAAGACACAGATGAAAACTTGGAAGCAGAGAGAGAGTGCGAGCATCCCTCCAGCTAGGTCCTAGCTAGCTAGCTTCTTGAGGTCTCACTCACCCTTGAAAAGCACACTAATGGTGACTTGGAAATCCCACAGAACTTGCTTTTGTGAATGTGTTTCTTCTCTGAAAGGCTTACCTAATAATGCCTATTCTGATTTACTTTCAAAATAGTTTATTGTTAACATATAGAAGGGTTTTTGGTTCCATGTTAGACTGAGACTAGAAGATTTAATGGAATCGTTGAAATTGCACTGATCAGTAGTCAAAAATTAGCTATCAGTTTAAATAAATGTTTAGTTTATTATTCAAACCACTGTCAAGACTATTTTCCCATGCATCAAATGCAAATAACAGTCTTCAGGAACGGTAGCAGAGTGTAGAGCACAGAGGAGACTGAGAAGCTACGATGATAGCAAGGATGGCAGGTCATTTCCTCTTTTTACTCTTTGGATCATGTTTCCTTATTTACCTTCTCTGAATTGGACTCCTGGGGAGTATACACTTGTGTACAGGTGCACATGTGTGAGCAGCAAACACATACATGTGTATCCATGTGCGTGGAGATGAGCGGACACCAGTGTCATCCTTAGGAGCCATCCATTCTAAGATAGGGTCTCTCTCTCACTTGTTGGGAACTCACCAAGGAGACTAGACAGACTGGCCAATGATCCCCAGGGGTTCACCTGTCTCCAACTCCCCAGCACAAGGATTATAACCATGCCTCTGCTTTTTAATGTGAATTCTGGAAATTGAAATTCAAGAACTCAGGGACTTTTCCTACTGAGCTACCTCTCCAGCCCAGAACACTGTTTTGCCTGTCACACATCACGTGCCTACCAGCATCACAGTTACCCCATCATGATTGTCTGGTTTTCCCCTTTTCTCAAGTTCCCAAATAGTCTTTCTTTAAGGTGAATGTTTTCCTAATTGCTTCCAAGCCCCACGTGTTGGTAAATAAGCTCCAAAGGTGTTTGCAAATATCCTCGAACAACACTTGTGCTCTGCCACTACCATCACACACATAGCTTTTGCTGCATTGCTGAGAGTTTAATAACCTCCCCTCACATTACCTCATTTACAGGGTTTGCAAGGTCCACTAAGTGCCTGCCCAACTTGTCCTCCTCTTACCTCAGATCTGCACACTGTAGTTGGGGGGATGGGTTCATGTAACCTAAGTAGACTTTGCATCCTTGTGACAGCAGTGTTCCCCCAGTCAATGCCCTCTGGCCTCTCCCACTTTGATACCATTGAAATTGGTAAGGGAAGTGGGGGGGGGGGGGTGGGATGACAAGCTCAGGAGGAGGCAGCATCTAAGCCCAGTTCTGATTACAAGTGTCAAGTGCTTTCTGAAATATTCTGGAGGAGAGAGAGAACGAGCAGATTTATAGGGCACATACTTCACTGGGTTTTATTTTGGTGGTGCGTGTAGATGAGCAAAGATTAAAAGCCCAAACAAATGTCTAAATCATTTTGCACACTCCTCACTATGTTTCACGGCTCTGGCTCTGTGGACAGCAGCACTCCACAGGGAAGGCTCCTTCACTGGTTCCTGAGAGGAACTGTAAGTGGGAGGTAGGGAAGACAGGAATCAGGAGGGAAGTACTAAATTGTCAAAATATCGTCATTCCTGAGAAATATATCATGAGAAAAGTGATCTCATTTTTAATAGAATTTTCTTTGAAGTTTTAAGTACCAAAAACTAATTCAAGGGTTTGGGCATGGTGTAATTCAAGGCATGATTTATATTTAACATTTAAGGGTGTAGGGTATTTTTTTTCTTCCAAAAATGTAAGTCTAGAAAAATGCACACTGATTAGAAAACTGTTTCGGATCTCCCAGCTCTGAATTAAAAATCTAGCTTGAACCCTTCCCAGCCAAGGCAGGCAGGAAGGTTGACTCACCCTCCAGCATCTGAGCATGGTGAAGGATGATTAATCTCCATAAGCACTGTGTGGCATGGGATTGCCAGCGCATTGCTCTTAGAGTTAACCAGAGGAGACAGAGTATGGTAGCAACCATTCAACAAGTAGATGAATGCTTTCCAACAGATGGGAGCTCAGAAAGCCCACACTGCCTGTGGCCACCTGAAGGGTACCTTCAGAGTGGGGCTATGGTTCCTGATCACCGCAGAGAAAACTCTCAAGACAAGTCAACATGAAGCAAACATGGGATGATTGATTAAGAAAATTTTTTAGCATAGAGTAAAACACTGATATTATAGGAGAGGGTGGAAGAGGTTCAGCTCAGTGTTTGGAAAAGAATAGCATGTCCATTTGTAAGGGTTTCTCAAGAGAGTCACCCTTAAGTGCCTCAGTTTCTTAACAATCGCCATAGGTACAATTTTGGTGAGTTCTGAAGTTACATTGTTTGATGGGCTTTGGGGAAAATTTTTTACTTTTTTTTTCTTTTTTTATGCGATCATAGGTTAGAGCATTGGACAGGATGTTTAATGTAAAATTGTAACGGTCAAAAGAATCCTTACTATACTTGATGTACCGTAAGGTGGTTTGAATAATAAAGACCCCCATAGGCTCATATATTTGAATATTTAGTCATCAGGGATGGCACTATTTGAGAAGGATTAAAAGTATTAGGAGTGGCCTTGTTGGAGTAGGTGTGACCTTGTTGGAGGAAGTGTGCCACAGGGGTGGGCTTTGAGGTGTCAAAGGCCCATGCCAGGCACAGGCTCTCTCTCTTTTGCTCTTTTTCAGCCTGCGGATCAGGATGTAGCTCCCAGCTACTGCTCTAGTGCCATGCCAGCTGCCTTGCTTCCTGCCTTGATGACAATGAACTAAACTTCTGAAACTGGAAGCCAGCTCCCAATTAAACTCTTTTTTAATTCTTGCAAACTTCCTATGTGAACTATGATCTTATATATCCCCCATTTACCCCTTCCAAATCACCTCATATCCAAACCAACATATCCCTCCAACAACTTCATGTTTAAATAACCCACTGTGCTGGATAGTTTTATGTCAACTTGACACAAGCTAGAGTCATCTCGGAAGAGGGAACTTCAGTTGAGGAAATGCCCACACTAAAGTGGTCTGTGGTGCATTTTCTGTTTTCTTTCTTTCCTTTTTCCGTTTTTTTCTAATATTGAAAGTAGATTCTTTTCTCAAACATCATGTTCTGATTGTAGCTGCTCCTCCCTCTATTCCTCCTAGCTCCTCCTCCTCTCACCTCCCCTCTGGATCCACTCCCTTTCTGTCTCTTATTAGAAAATAACAGGCTTCTAAGAGATAACAAATAAATATGACAAAATAAAAGATAAAGCAAAAACCATCATATCAAAGCTGGACACAGCAACCCAAGAGGAGGAAAAGAGTCCCAAGAGCAGGCACTAGAATCAGAGACCCACTTGTTCTCACACTCAAGAGTCCCATAAAAATACTAAACTAAAAGCTGTAAATACATAGGCAGGGATCTGATCCAAACTCACTTAGGCCCTCTGCTTGCTGCTTCAGTCTCTGTGAGCTCATGTGTGCCTTGCTTAGTTGATTCAGAGGGCCTTGTTCTCCTGGTACCTCCTCCACACCCTCTGGCTCTTACCCTCTGTCTTCTCTTCCTGTGCATTCCCTGAGCTCTGAGGGGAGGGATCTCCAATTTGTTCTCTCTCCGCATAGTGTCTGGCTGTGGATCTCTGCATGTGTTCCCATCTGCTGCCAAAGATAGCTTCTCTGATGATGACTGATTAAGGCACTGAACTATGAGGATAGCAGAATATCAACAGGAGTCATTTTCTTGATACTTTTTTTTAGACCAGTAGTGTTTGGCATTATCCTAGGTCTCTGAGATATCTAGCTTCTGGTTCTTGGTTACCCAAGCATTGTCAGGTATGGGTTCTATCTCATGGAGTGGGCCTTAAGTCAAATCAGGAATTAGTTGGCTACTCCTACAGGTTCTACACCACTATTGCACTAGCATATTTTGCAAGCAGGACAGATTGTAGGTCAAAGGTTTTGTGGCTAGGTTAGTGTTTACATTTCTCTTTTGGTAGCCTGCAGAATACCTTCCCTCTCGAAAGACATTAGACCACAGGGGCAAAGGCTCCATTTGGCACCATGTTCAATGAGTTGTAAGGGTATTGTCCTCAGCAATAGGGACCTGCTGTCAGTTTGCAGAGAACAACCCATTGTCTCAGCAACAGCTTAAGTTGTTTGGGGATTTGAATGGGGACACCCTTGGCCAATAAGTCAATTGAATGCAACCCAGTCCCACGACTGGAAGCCTTGTTTGGTGAAAAGAGGTGGCCAGTTGAAACCCATATCCTCCATTATTTGGAGACCTCATTAGGATCACCTTCATATATTCTAGAAAGTTCCCACTTTACTAGGTTTTCATTTCTTATCATCCCTCAAATGATCCTCAGTTACAGTTGTCTCTATACACACATTCTCTCTCCTCTCTCTCTCTCTCTCTCTCTCTCTCTCTCTCTCTCTCCCTTATCTCTCCTCTCCATCTCCCATCCCTACCCACCTCCAGTCTGCCCATAAAAATCAATTCTATTTTCCCCTCCAAGGGAGATCCATGTGTTCCTCCCTTGACCCTTTCTCTATTCCTGACCTCTCTGGATCTATGGATTGTAGCTTGGTTATCATTTTTACTTAGCAGTTACTTATAAGTGAATACATACCATATTTCTCTTTCTGTGTCTGAGTTACCTTGCCCAGGAGGATTTTTTTCTAGTTCCATCTAGAAAATTGCCTGCAAATTTCATGATGTCATTTTTTTTTTAATTTAGGTGAGTAATACTTCATTGTATAACTGTACCACATTTTCTTTATCAATTTTTCTGTTGAGGGACATCTAGGTTGTTTCCAGTTTGGGGCTATTATGAATAAAGCTGCAATGAACATGGTTGAGTAAATGTCTTTAGGATAGGATGGCATGTCCTTTGGATATATGCCCAAAAGTGGTATAGCTGGAACTTGAGGTAGATTGATTCCCAGCTTTCTGAGGAATCACCATATTGATTTCCAAAGTGGCTGTACAAGTTTGTACTCCCACCAGCAATGGAGGAGTGTTCCCCTTGTTTCACGTCCTTCCAGTATGAGCTGTCACTTGTGTTTTTCATCTTAGCCATTATGATAGGTGTAAGATGGATTCTCAGCCTCATTTTGATGTGCATTTCCCTGATGGCTAAGAACGTTGAACATTTCTTTAATTATTTCTCAGCCATTTGAGTTTCTTCTATTGAGAATTCTCTGTTTAGATATGTGTCCTATTTTTAATTGGATTATTTGGGTTTTTTTCGATATCTCAGCTAGTCTTCAGTATACACCAGAACCCCCAAGAAGTGACTCTAATGCCTGAATAACACACTAGGTGAAAAGGGAGTTGTGAAATGGTGCTTCTACTGTAAACACAATTTAGTCTTGCTTATGAGATTGCCAGAAAATTGTAGATTTATCTCTAGGGGGGGAAAAAAACCTGAAAGCACACTAAAGGTGATATATACTGAGCCTTTTTAAGAATGATTCATGGAGCCTCACAGAAGAGGGGACAGAAGGATTGTAAGAGCCAGAGGACCAGGATGTCTACTGTGAGCTGCATCTTCAAGTCATGACAGAGAAGCCACACCCATGGTAACCAAAGCCAGCTGTGCGGACTGCACCTTCCATTCTGTGCAGCTGGCACTAGACTTCACTGGATGCAGCTTTATTTGATGTTTTATCTCATGTTGACTTTGTTGTGTAAATGTACCACATATTCTTGATCCTCATTAGGATCACCTACATATATTTTAGAAAGTTTCTACTTCACTAAGTTTCCATATCATTCCTCAAATGCCCCTCAATCCCAACTGTCTCTCACACACATTCTCTCTCTCTGACCTATCTCTCCTCTCCATCTCCACCTGCCTCAACAGTGTATTTGCCTGCACCTGCAAAATGATTATACCAGCTAACATGCTAACACAGATGGGGGAAAAATATCACAAGGCCCAACTCCTAGATGAAGAGCTACAGCAATCAATGGCTGCTGAGAAAGGGAGAATCAGTCTTCTCCAGGGACAAGCCCCCAATAGGTTCTCCAATCCCGGTAGTCAGCCCTAGTATGTATAGGCAATACTAACTGGACTAGTTTATATATATAATAGTTATAAAAGAGGTCATGAATTTAAGAGGGACACATGGGAGATGTTGGAGTGAGAAAGGGAGGGGAAGAAATAGTGTAAAAAGATTGTATTCATGTCCCTGCCTTTGGTACTCAATTCTATTTAATGTTTCTATATCTGAATCCACCAGTTATGTGGACAACTTGGAACCACAAAGAATCCAGCTCTTGGTTGAAAAAGGGAAGCTGTTCGTCTCCAGGATGGTGCAACAGGAAGGGTCACATTATATATGTGATCAATGTTGGCCTTTTGCACATTGATTAACATATCGCACTCAGATGTTTTATTGAGAGCAAACCTTATAAAGGGATGTAATTATACTCATATTTTAATAACTTCAGGGTCAGACTCTCCCCCCACAGATATCATTGGTATATATTCAAATGCAAAATTGCCAGCTTTGTCACTTTAAATGATTTAAGCTGATGAAAGGACACTCCATTTGTTTGCTCAATACTCAATTGAAATGGAAATGGTTAGCTGAGTGCATACCCCCGAAAGTCTCTTCCCTTCCCGTGCCAATTATACAGAATGAAAGGTGCACGCCTCGCAGCTTACTTTGGATAATAAATCACGAAATTAGAAGCTTTGGTTACCTTGCTGGATTTGTTAAGAAAATTAATAGAATTAGCAACATATTTGCCTGTCAGGGAGATTCACGAATAGGGGAGAGAGAAGGGGGAGGGGAAGATGGGGGAGAAAAAAGGGGAGGGAAAGATGGGGGAGAGAGGGAGAACAGAGACTACCAGCAAGAGAGAACAAAGCCAGCATTAGATCAAACATCAAACAAAGCTGTGTCCAGTGAAGCCTAGCAGCCACCACACTACTGATAACATTTTTTTTTTAATCCTAAACAGACCCAAACTAGAATATGTGGGACTGAGATTGGCTTCTCCAAAGGGATTCACCATCTTCTTGCTTGGGGACAGGGATAGCTTAGCCCTTTCCTTCTCTCTGTCCAGGGAGGATAATTGTTGTATATAGCTGCTGCTTTCCAAACAGAATGGAAGATGAGAGTCATTTGTTACTGGAGACCCTCAGTGGCCTTCCTCCTGTTCCTCTTTTCTTTAAATATATATGAAGATCTGTAATTACGCTTTGAAGACCGTTTCCAACAGCTGTAAGTGATAATGGGCCAATCACGGTGGGCTCTTTCTCTCTCTGCAGCTGCTGAGCTTCCCATTTAAAGCAATTAATTGATATTTGTAAAGCGCCTTGAAAGGAGACGTAGAGCCTCCTGAGTGTGAGAAATTGTTCTTACCACCGCTTCACTGGCAATTAGAAAGCCAGGCCCTCTTCAAACAAGCCTCAAAAAAGAGGGGTAACTCTAAGGGTCTAAAACAGCCTGAGTCTCCAGGGCATGCCCACAACTACAAGACTACAACTACAGACTAGTAGACACATCCTTAGAAGACAGCACAGGCTAATTATGAAAGGTAACTTTACTGAAAATTATGCCACATTAAGCAGAGTAAAGCTTTGATTCTGCTACACCTATCAATTTTACATGTCTACATCAAGGTGCCAATTTGCACTACACTGTCCCTTAAAACACACTTCTTAAGCTAACTATGTAGGACGAGAAAGGACTTGTTTGTCTCACATGTCTAAAATGTTCACAGCTCCACTTAGGGAAGGCTAAGGTTAGATATATCAAACCAAAAGATATTTCAGATTAGCCCAAATATTTCTGCTTTTTCTGGCAAGACACAGAACAGAAAATGTGTGAGCACAGGACATTAGCATGACTTCCAGCAGACTGTTTTCATTCAATATTTCAACTTTAAAAATCCTCATGGACACACACTTCTGCTGTCTATGTCCTTGACATCATTGGCCATAAGAAGGGTTGGTAACTGACATTACATGATGTTTTGAAGTGAAAGTGCATCTTTCTAGAGACATTTCACAGAGGTGGCTACAACTCAAATATTATTTCTCAAAGCACTAACTCTAGAGATGTGATCATAAACTTGCTGGCATCCACGGTTGTTAAAAACTATGGTGAGGAATGTAGCCCAATGAGAGACTGAGTACATGGTTTTTGTTTTGTTTTGTTTTGTTTTGTTTTCTTAATCCTGGAAACCAGAGCTTACTTGAAAATATTCCATTGCTAAGCAATTAATGGCTGGTCATTTGTTGTAGGACAGGGTTGAGGAAATTGACTCAAACCAGTTGCTGAGGTATGCACATAACGTACTTCCTTATGGGCCAACCTGGAGTCTGCCTGAGGGCCTAGCAACAGGAACTGTCAGAGCTCCTGACAGTGCCCAGCCAATGAGGGATGACCACGCAATGCCACCATATTGGAACACAGCTTGGGTGCTGGGAGGAGGGTACATAAGGCCTTTCTCATTCTTGACTAAACAATGAGTCTGCTATTTGCCTTCAACTGACTCCCGGTGTCTGTGTTGTTAACACTATACCTTCTCACCCCCTTCCCTGAGGGAGCCTTTAGGATCCAGTCACAGTCACTCAATCTCATTTTTTGAAAAGAATAAAGAAAATCACAAAAGCCCAACAATGCTTCCACACACTTTTTTTTTTTTTTTTTTTTTTTTTTTTTTTTTTTTAGCTGAGGATGAAACCCAGGGCCTTGTGCTTGCTAGGCAATCACTCTACCACTGAGCTAAATCCCCAATCCTTCCACACACTTTTTAACACCAAAGACATATATCCTGTGAGTCAAACAACAGTACAATGTTCATAAATGCTGAGCAACTCCATAGAGTGCTGTGTGGGAGCCACTTAGATAAGATAGCCACTCATTGGATGCCACCAAAACATGAACTGCAACCATGAAAACTTAGTCTTCCAAAACTATCCTTGTGTTTGAGACTTAATTTTAACTTTTCTTTCTCCAAAATTGATGGCTTCAGGGACTGGAGAGATGGATGGCTTAATGGTTAAAAACACAGGCTGCTCTTCCAGAGGACCTGAATTTGATTCCCAGCACCTACATTGCTGCTCACAAGCATGTAACTCTAGTTCCTGTGGATCCAACGCCCTCTTCTGGCCTCCACAAGCAATGCATGTACATAGGACATAGGCATACATTTAGGCAAAACTACCCCAGTCACATAAAATTAAAATATAAGTATCTTCTAAAATTGATAGCTTAAATAAACACTTTGAACACTAGCAAAATCTAAAGTTATCTGAAACCTTCTCCATTGTTGATTTAATTGTCTTAGCAAAAAATGGAAATTTTCATAAAATTAAAGCAAAGACCACCGGGTTCATTTTTCCTGCAGTCTTGGCTATCCTACGTTTGAATAACAGAGCCAAGCTTAATTTCTCTAACATAATAAAGGACTGGCCAAAACAGGCGATTAAAGGTGGTTCTGAAATACACTGAAGCTAATGTAGAAGAGAAAGGAAAGGCAACATCAGAACGTGCCTGACTCCAGATATTTTATGGCACTTGAACTAACCTCCAACGAGAACTCTGCAGCTCAGTGTTTGCTCTTACAACATGTGACCTGTCTTCCAACACACTAGGTCTCTCCTTCGAGGAGGCATCTTTACATAAAATGCTCACCTAAATCTTGACAGCTCCATCTCCTAGAGCGTAAAAGAAGAGAGAATTACTTCACCAGCTTTTCTTTCGATGGGCACAAGATGGGTCAGTTACTTCTCTGTTGCTGTGATAAAGTGTTATGACCAGCCACTTATGGAAGAAAAGGTTTATTTGGGTTTACATTTCCAGAGTGAGAGTCCATAACGGTGAAGGAGGCAAAGAAGCAGGATCGGGAAGTCAAGAGATAATATCCTGAACCACACTTAAGAAACAGAGTGGGCACTGGAAACAGGATGTGGCTACAAGATCTCAAAGCCCCCCCGAGTGATATACTTCCCTCCTGCCAAGACTGCATTTCCCAGAGGTTCCATAACCTCCCCCAAATATTACCAACAACCAGGGACCAAATGCTGCAGTATGTGAACCTCTGGGGGACATTCTTCTTTCATTCAAACCTCCATAGTGGATTTGAATTTTTAATAGTGCAAATAAAATCCCACGATCACAGAGGGATGGGAAGACAGAGAATTTGAGAAAAGAAACAGATAAGTTATTAGCATTTAGGCATCTATACTGGCCTGCCCTCAGTATACCAACAACACATACATTTTGCCAATGTCAGGTGTCAGTTTAGAGGATTCATTAGGATAATGCATGTGAAGCCCCCAAGGAAGTACCTAGCATCTAGTGAGAAGTCAGGGAGAGCATGCTACTACTGTCACGCATAAACAACTGCACAGGTAGTGCTGAGAAGCCTTTCTGGCGTGATTTCCTCAGTGAGGGAATAATGCCATGAGCTGGAGACACCACTCCATCTGTAGAGTTTCTACTTAGCAATAACACTGAACTTCTTTTTAACTACAGAAACATCAGGCAGCTGGATAATATCACTGGGCATCTGGCTAATCATCCGAACCATTTTTGCAAGCAGCAGCAAAAGCACTCAGCCCCAAGACCAGTGCTCATCCGTCCCTATATGAGGCACACCTTTCAAGGCATAGCACATTTGTTCTGAACCAATAATAAAATCAGATTATCTCTATTTCATAAAGCAATAAGAAACTAATTCCTCATAAAGTTCAGCCTGTTAAATCCTTTCTTTAACCATGGGTCAACTCATCTGCTGACCACAACAAGCTATCTTCTGAGGTGCTAAGGGAACGCTGTCCCTCACCTCAGAACTTGTTGCCTACCTCCTTAATTTCCATTAGATGAACTGAAATCACACATGAAGAATGTTCAACCTGTGCTCCTAAATTTCAGTTGACCTCTAATTTGTGGTGGTATTGTGTTCCCCACAATATTGTGCACCCAAATAAATTTATCTGGGGTCAGAGAACAGACAGCCACTAGATATAGAGGCTAGAAATGGTGGCTAGAAAATGGGTCAGAGCAAGCCATAGCAGAAGTTGGGCGGTGGTGGTGCACGCCTTTAATCCCAGCACTTGGGAGGCAGAGCTAGCTGGATCTCCGAGTTCAAGGCCACTTTAGAAACAGCTAGGCACGGTGACACATGCCTTTAATCCCAAAAAATCCAGCCTTTAATCCTAGGGAGTGATAGCAGAAAGGTATATAAGGAGTGAAAACCAGGCACCAGAGTTAGTTAAGCATTTGGCTGGTTCAGCATTTGGCTGGTTAAGCATATAGGCTTTGGAGCAGCACAGTTCAGCTGAGAGCCATTGGGATGAGGACACAGAAGCTTGCAGTCTGAGGAAACAAGACTAGCTGAGGAACTGGTGAGGTGAGGAAACTGTGGCTTGTTCTGCTTCTCTGATCTTCCAGCATTCACCCCAATAACTGGCCTCAGGTTTGATTTTATTAATAAGACCATTTAAGATTCCTGTTACATCTACTTTGTAGTATGTGAAGGTTAAGAGAACAAACCGTATTCTTCCTTCCTGAGCTCAAAAAATGTGCCAGGCTCATTAAAAGCAAACAACCAACACCTGTTCTGAAAATATGTGCCATGTGTACACATCTAGTTCTTGTTTGCTTGCTAGGGCTCCTGCAGCAAAAAGGGATGGGGAAAATTCACCAAGGCAAAGGCCACTTCAGAATCCATCTAAATCAAGCTAAGTGAGAGCGGAGATGGAGTAATCCTGTTAAAGCCACAGAAAATGGTGCAAGGCTTGATTTGAGATTGTAGTTCCCAGCCCAGAAATCCTACACAAATAACAATGACTGCCTCTAAGACTTTCCTACTACCTTGTGATACTTAAAACATGCTTTCGGTGGGGGCTGACCGGCCATGACAGTGTTGCTTTTACACACGTGCAAATGTGCTTTCATCCACAACTGTTGAACCTTTCTCCCCTCCGAACACCAGGTGTTGAAGTGCTAACATTAACAGTCCTAAAGGACGTAATCGTATTGAGAAATCAAGTCTTGGCAGAGTTACTGTAGTTAAAATTAGGCCATTGTAGAGCCCTAAAGTACCCGATTAACATCTTCCTAAGAAGGAAGTTGGGACACAGAAAGCCTAGTAGAGAGGGAATATGAGGTGAGATCACTCTAAGAGGCATACATATATGATGAATGACAAGACAAAAGACAAGAAATGCCAAGGGTTGCCATCAATGCCAGGCTCCTGAACAAAGGACATTCCCTCCTGGATCTTCCAGAGAGAGTGGCCCAGCCAACACTTTGATTTTGGAATTGCAGCCTTTGGACTGTGAGAGAATACATTCTGCTTTAATCCTCCATGATTGGTGCTTTGTTATGGTAGCCATGGAGAGCTGACAAAACCATCATCTTGACTCTGTTATTTCAATGCTAGAGTCTCCTGGAAAAGAACTTTATTTTCTGGGTAGGAAACTAACCCCAATGATTCTGATGTTGTTTTGGAGACTCCTGGAGTACCATCTGGATCTGGGTCCTCAAGTTAAGTCCAGGATCAGCAAAACAACTCCTTGACTACTTACTTCATGTGCAGAAGGAAATATATTGGTCGTAGGTCACACCTGCCATGATTACACAAAAACTTTAGCATTCATCAGGGTCTATGTATAAATTAGTTTCTAGTCTTTCAAGTATAGACTATATGGGAGTTGAATTATGCAGAGATGGTTGAAAGTACATTTAGATAAACAGGTAATACCCCCCAAGAAAGCTGGTCTGAGGCTGCCCTGTGTATCCTGGTATCACACAAGAACTCCTGAGATACAGAAGGGCTATTCAGAAGAAAGGAGAAAGAAGCCACCTCCTTCCTGTACATCTGGGGGAAAATATGTCCAGGGAGCCAGGCTGCTTATCTTTCCCAGGGTATTTGTTTGGAGTTTTAAAGAGCAGAAACCATCAAACTGCTATCAAATCATGGCAGCCTGTCATTAGAGATTCCAAGCTAACTGTTTGTCACATTATAAGTCCATATCAATTATTGCATATTTGAGAAAAAGAAGACAGGAGACCTAAGAGGAAAAAATATATAACAAGACTTCTTTGTTTCTTTGGGGTGGGTATTTTGTTGCTTGTTTATTTTTTGTTATTGTTTTTGAGATAGGATCTCACTATGTAGCCCTGGCTAAACTGCAATTACTATGTAGCCCAGGCTGCCCTCCAACTCACAGAGACCTACCTGGTTCTGCTCCCCAAGTGTTTGAATTAAAGGTATGCACCACCATACCTGGCTTAAAGTTTATTTTAGTCAAAGAAAAATAATAGATATTTAAGGAGTGAGTCAATGTAGTAGCCATGTGGTGGAAAACAAGGTGAGGTCCTTTTCCTTCACACAGGACAGAGTGAAGTAGAGCTAATGATTAAGAACACAATGTCTGAAAATTCAAGCAGTATCTTTGTACTCTTGATGTGGGTGGGCTTGCCTAAGCAAGACCCAGGGACCTAAAGAACATGACAGGCAATTCAGTTCGCAATAGACATCCATGTCTCTCAAGTTTTTAAAGGGGGATAAACAGGAAAGGGGTAAATATACATAAATCTAAGAGGATGTTGACTGCATAAACAAAACTCTTGAGTGCATAAGAAAGGAAGGTCAAGTCTCAGTGGCCTGAGCTGTCTGAGGTGAGGCTGTACCCCACTTCACAGCACACTTCCATCATCAGAGTTTCTGGGCTGTAATGGACAATGCTAAAAGCATAAGGAAATATGTAGCTTCTGAGCTAGAGGGAGAATGTGTATCTAAAAGAAGGCAAAAAGAGAGAGAAGGGAACTTTGTGAATTCCAGGACATCCAGAGCTACATAGTGTCTTGAAATCAAAACAAAACAGCAACAACAAGATAGATAAATAGATAGACAGACAGACAGATAGATAAGATATATGTATTTCTCAAGAGTATAGAGAGGTAAAAGGAGATAATATAACATAAGCATTATTTAAAACAAAAAGCTATAAATCACAAAACTACAATGAACAATTATGTTAAAAATCCTTTGAAAAACACAGCTTATCTACAAAGGTTTTTTTGTTGTTGTTGTTGTTGTTGTTTTATTTTTTTTTAATGTGCTGAGCCATACACCCTGACTACATGGAGATTAAGGTTAAAATAAGTCATTTAAATACTAGAAAGTTGCCCAATATATGATCATTAGACAATAAACTCCTAAATAACCAATAAATGAAAGTAAACTTAACAAGATTGTAGCATATTCTTAGTTAAACTGTTGAAAAAAAACCTTGCAAACACTGAGATAAAACTGAGCTTGGATGGGCTGGAGAGATGGCTCAGAGGTTAAGAGCACTGGCCGCTCTTCCTAAGGTACTGAATTCAATTCCCAGCAACCACATGGTGGCTCATAACCACCTGTAATGAGGTCTGGTGCCCTCTTCTGGCCTGCAAGCACACATGCAGGCAGAACATTGTATACACAATAAATAAATAAATCCTTTAAAAAAAAAAAAAAACTGAGCTTGGAGAGAAGGTTCTAATTCAGGTTCACGTTTAAAAAACAAAACCTGGACAAAAGTCCGCATCTCACTGGTAAGTTTTGAAACCTTATGCAGCACTATTCATAATGACTAAGACATGCAATCAACTGAGGCACTCAACTGTGATGTGAATGAGCAGACAAGAACATGTGATTTACATATTCAAAGGAACACTATTCTGCCATTAAAAAGCACGGAGTCCTGTTATCTGCAGCCACATGAATGGAAGTGTGGACGATAATGGTAAGTGAAACCAGGCAAAGAAAGCTAAATGGTGTATGCTCCCACTCATGTAAAGCGATAACTCATAGAAGAGTTGGCAACGGAAGCCAGAGAAAGAATGGAGAGTTGATATGGGAGACATTGCAACAGGTACAGAGTCACAGCCGAGGAATGTTCTGTTTCACAGGAAGTGATTTCAATCAGCAATCTTACATCACAGGATTCAAGATAGCTGGAAGAGATTTTTAATTTTCTCTTCACAAAGGAATGATTAATGTTTACATACGCCAAGGTGATTAATACACAGTGCGCAAATGTAGCGATCACCACAGTGCACCCCGATCAAGTTGTAGTTACCGTTAAACAAAAACTTAAAATCACAATGAATTAAAGCAAAGACAAGAAAATAAAATGAGTAATAAATAAAAGAACAAAAAACTAATAGGGCAGGAGCCAGATATGCAGGGGGAAGACCCAGGAAGCAAAATGTTCATTCTGGTAAGATTAAGGAAGGAGCAAAAGCCAATGAGACTGGTTATTCTTTTTAAAGGCACACAATACATCAGGATTGAAAATCCATCACTACAAATGACACAGGGTTATTAAAAATATAACAAAAGAAAATTAGGATAATGTTAAGCCAATCAGTTGGATGCTTCATAGTAAATATAAAAGCCCTAGGAAATGCAATTTACTTACTACAACTGGAATGAGAAGAAATAGAAACCAAAGCATTCTTATAAATCTTTTTTAAATGAAACCTGAAATTTAAATTTTTCTCTTCAACCGGCCCCTACCAAAAATATTGTTTTAATACTGGCTGTTGCAAGTCATTTTAGGAAGCAGATTTTTGTGAAGGACATATAATAGCCCATGTGCTCCATCTGCAACTTCAGTTATTAAAGCTTCAATTACTCATCATCACCCACAATCTCAAACTATCAAGCAGAAATTTCTGGAACTAAAAGGCTCATACATTTTAAACTGCGGTAGTATTGTGTTCCCCAAAATATTGTGCACCCTAACAAACTTATCTGGGGTCAGAGAACAGAAAAGCCACAATATTAAACATAGAGGTTAGGCGGTGGCAATCACCTTTAATCCTAACATTCCAGAGACAGAAATCCCTCTGGATCTCTGTGAGTTCAAGGCCACATTGGAAACAGACAGGCGTGGTGACACACACCTTTAATCCAAAGAAGAGAGCCTTTAATCCCAGGGAGTGATAGCAGAAAACAGAAAGGTATCTAAGGCGTGAGGACCAGAAACTAGAAGCATTTGACTGGGTAAGCAGTTGGCTGGTTAAGCTTTTAGGCTTTGGAGCAACTCAGTTAAGCTGAGATTCACTCTGGATGAGGACTCAGAGACATCTGGTCTGAGGAAACAGGATCACCTGAGGAATTGGTGAGGTGAGGAAGCTGTGGCTTGTTCCACTTCTCTGATCTTCCAGCATTCACCCCAATATCTGGCCAAGGTTTGATTTTATTAATAAGAACTTTTAAGATTCCTGCTACTTTAAACAATGTGCTGTTTCGAGTTGCATGGTAGAATCTCATGCGATCTCACTTGGTCCTGTTCCCCCCCGCTGGAAATCCCCATGACCATCAGCGAATCGGGTAGGGTACTCATGGGGACTCTGTGGGAAACTCCCAGGCCCATCCCAAATACCTGGGTGTCCCTGTCTAGAAAATCCTGAGAGCTTGAGAGGAACACCTGCTTCCGGTATTTTATTGCCTGTCAGGACAAGGGTCAGGGATGCTTACAAGAATATGAAAATATGCAGCACTTGAAGTAAAGACCGCCACAGCTCTGACTGCCAGATAACCAGATAGGTGATGCAACCCATGAAGGAGAGACGGTGTCACTGGAGAGCCAACACAAAACTGACTGAATTGTTAGGGTTAATGTCTGACAAGGACGGTAAAGTGGTTACTATAACTTTTCCAAGTGCTTGGGGGGGTGGGGGGAGTTCAGACAGAACATGTTGAAAAGGCTCAAATTGAACTATAGGGATAAAAACATGTCAAAGGGAAAATACATGAAAGAAGACTAATGGCAGATTAGAGCAGACAGAAAATAAGATAGTTGACTTGAGCAGATATAGAACAAAGTAAAACACAGAGAGAGAGAGAGAGGGCATAATAAGACATCTATGTGCTGTGGGATAAATCCAAGCAGCTAATTTAAAAAATTGGAGTTTCTAAGAGAATGCTAAGAGAGAGAGAGAGAGAGAGAGAGAGAGAGAGAGAGAGAGAACACACCCTTGAAAAGGTAATGGGGGTTACTTTCTAGACTTGACAGATACTGTAAGGGAACAGGTCTCAGAAACTCAAAATGGCAGGATGCAGGAAACCTGCAGAGAACTTTGCCAAAAACCTCATAACCAAATTGTCTAAAATCAGTTAGAAAAAAGAAAAACTTAAAATATTCAGATTTTATCTTTTGATCTTTCTGTGGGGTGTGTGTGTGTGTGTGTGTGTGTGTGTGTTACACATATTGGTGTGTATCTGAGAGTGTGTGGACACTCATGTGCCATGCTGTATGCACGGAAGTCAAATGACAACCCCTGGTGTCCAGTCCTTGCCTTCCACCATGTTTGAGATGGGGTCTTTGGTCACTGCCTCAGTCAGGATGGATGGATGCTCTTGGAGACTCCAGACATTCTCCAGTCTCCACCTTCCATCTCTCCTGTAGGCATTCTGGGATTACATGTACAGGCTACCATATCCAGCTTCCTTTACGTGGGTTCTGGGGACCCAAACTCTGGTCCTTAGGCTCACAGGGAACTCTAACCCCTGGGCCATTCCCCAGCTCTCAAATTTTCCTAAGAGACATTCATGTATGAAGTACAATGCTAAGAACGGCTGAAGATTTCTCAATGGAACCAATGTGAGCATGAAAACCATGGAAGGCCTTAGAGGTTTTAAGTAGAATGGTAAGCTAGAATTATACAGTGAGTAAAAATAGCTTTCAAGAGTCACAGAAAAAGAGAAGAATAAAATCACAGACAGACTCACATTCTAGGGAATGGAGACTTTCCTTCCTATAGTAAAGGACCCAGTGAGGGGTTGGGGAGCCACACAGTCGGTGGTATTCAGAAATGGAGCATTTTGCTGTTGTATTCTTTAAAGGAGTTAGCTCCCACAGGAATAGAGTTTCCATAAGGGAAATGAAAATGCTTCAAAATTAGGCATGATGGTGGTTGCACACATTTACAAACAAAATAAAAATCCAGAGGCTTACACACTTTTTAAATGGAGAAAGTTGGGGGATATAAATCATTCATATTAATGACTATGTAACTGTTGAGAGATTAAACAAAACTAATGGGGTATAATAGAGTTTGTAACATATATTTAAGAAAACCTCATGCATGGCAAGGACGGACCTAAATTCAATGCCATGCAAAATTCCATCATGCAATGCCAGCACAAATCAACACAGAAAGTTTAAAGTTCATGCAGAAAAGTGAAGGATCCTAAAACAGCTGGGGAAAGGAAGGGCCAGCGTGGAGAAGCCACTCAAAGAAAATCAGTTAAAGACTGAAAATACCTGCTTCTGGCAATGGCTGTCTGGGGACTGTAAACCGAAAACTGTGTACTACCAAGGCCATTGCCCGCTGTATACCAACAGGAACGCAAGCACCCCACACCAAGAGGCATATAGAAGATGGTTCGGAGCTGCATGGGTCAGGATAACCCCCCAAACTGGAAACAATCCAAACATCCATCCGCAGTACAAACTGTGGTGATTATCCAGTGGATTCTACATGATGAAGATAACCACCACCTGTAAGTCTTATACACTGCATGACTATTATCAACATGCAAAACTAATCTGTGGAGTTTATAGATACCTGTTTATATGAGGGGGGCATAAGAAAAGCAAGTCATCTGTACAGAGAGAGAGAGGGAGGGATCTTAGACAGGGGTAGGGGGAAGGACAGGGCATTGTCAGGAATGGGCATTCAAGGGAGGACCTAGTTCCTGCCCAAGCTTATTTTCTTGATTGAGGTGGTAGTCACAACGGCATTGATTTGTAGCAACTCACTAAAGTTTGCATTGATGCACTAAGCTTGATTCACAGGGAGCACATGTCAAAGCAGAAATGCTTGCAGGAAAGAAATCTATTTTCATTACAGCAAAAATTAGGGCTGGGGCATACAACATTAGATCTGCCATTTTTATTCTAAATAAATGATGGCACTTTATTCTCTGCAATCCCAAACTACTAAAATTTTATTGTTATTTTAAAAAACAATGAACAAAAGAAAAGTGAAGATTTTGAAAATTCGTGGGTGTGAACAGAATTGGGCAAAATGAAAGAAAATGGAGCGTAATGAATAAGAAATGGAGCCTATCCTCAGCTAGCTCCCAAGATCCAGGCAATGGGGAGGGAGGGTGAAGAACAAAAAATCCCAGGCTGCTTTCTTTACTCCATCAAAAGTTCTTAAGCCCTTTCCGTGGGTATAATGTAAATATGAATAATGGAATTGATTTTTTTCTCAAACATACACGAATAAATCAGATGAACCCATTTCCTTCCAGGTACTCATCCAGAAAGTGAGACACTTTCCTGATGCGTCCCTTATGATTACAAACATTCCGGCACCTTCTGGGAGAATCGCTTTCAGCGCCCATGGCATTTTTTAATAACCTCCAGGATGGTGAATTCAGCCTCTGAGAATGAACGAGGAAGTTATTTGGTTCTGCACTGATAAATAGCAGAAGTAAATGCACTCACTCAGAATGTATTGATTTCACCCCGAAATTTAACCATGCCTGCAGACGCTTGGGACTAGCCTTAAAGGAAATTCCAGATGGGATGTTCCAGTTTGCACAGGAACGGGACTGTTTTTGCCCCTTGCACCCCCAGTTGCTATTGTGAGAAATAGGTGCACTCCATTCACTTTTCCAAAGTGTACCCCAGTCTTCCTGGACACTATACATTGCTCCAGATCAGAAGGGTGGGAGCAGGGACACAGTGGACAAAGCCATGTCCAACCTTGGCACCTTCAGTATATTCTCATTGACAATCATTTCATAAGGGTCAACCACTTTTACTTTGAGTTCACTTTCTGGAAAAGTCACAGTCTGCTTCTTGATTGCTTTTGTTTATTGGTCCATGCTCTGTTTTCTGTTTATGTAGGTTATGAAGCCAGAGGACAACTATAATAGATTCTCTCCTTCCATGCTGATACCCAGGGATGGAACTCAGACCAGCCAGCCTGGCAGCAAACATCTTTATGTGCTTAGCCAGTTCATGGGCTCCCTGTTTTCATTTGTTGTTGCTGCTGGGACAGGGTGTCATATAGCTCAGGCTGGCCTCCCAGCAGCCCAAGAGGCAGCATCCCCAGGCATGAAGTTGAGAGGCCGGCACTGGCACCCTAAATCTCTGACAACTGGAGTCACAGAGTCAGCATTTGAAAATTAAGAGCTACACAGCTCGGGTCAGACAGAGTGAGCCTAAAAGCCAAAGTCAGGAACTGTGGCTTGAGACCCTCAGACCCCTGCTTGCGCCAGAAAAGTGATCAAAAGGCCAGTTCACCATGCAGAGGCTCAGGGCGTACAGAGTCTGGAGTGGGAGGTGTATAGGCAGGGCAGAAGGGCTGTGCCTCCTGTTGGATGCCCTATGCAGGGTGTGGGTGTGGGGTGTCAAGTGCTCCACCACCTGGTTGCAGAGAGACTGGCTATTAGAAGCAAAGCCCTGCAGCCCCCTCCTCCCAGCCACCCTGTTGCCTCCTGCTGCTGCGCTCTGCTTTCCAAGCCTAAGTACTTTTTAATTAGCCTGCTTCACTTCCCGGAATCATCCCCGTGCTGGCGACCTCGCACATGGCACCCCGCGCCATTTCTGCCAGTGGTGCCCAGTCCGCCCACCAGGTTCAGGCTGCCAGGAGCTCATACCCCTGGTGTGCTGCTCTTGGCCCCTGCCTGGCTCTGTGCTCCAGCTCTGCAGACTCCCACAGGCAGACAGAAGCCTGCCGTTTAGGGGCGTGATCGGATTTCTTGCCAACTCTGAATGTTTCCTTCTAAGTGTCTGGCGATGAGGGAATGGTGGGGAGCGGGGGCGGGGGGGGGGGGGGGGGTAGTGACCTGTGTGCAGCTGATTTTCAAATCCACGTACTGACCTGATGGAAGGGGACAAGGGACGCTTTTCTTCACATCATGATTAATTCTGGGGCTTGTTTTGTAATTATGTTTTCTAATTATTTAAAAGCTAAAGAATCGTTTCTTTTTTCCTAGAAGAAGAGAATCAAAGTAAGGACAGCTTAGACAAGATCCGCCAGGATCTCCAGGTTTCCCCAGGAGAAGAGGACGAAGTTGTGCAGACACGGCTCTCGCCTCGCACCTGCCCAGTGAGCTCCACCCCCTGCTAACTTCCAAGAAGCCCCAGATTAGCAGCCTGGGAAGCTGGTAGGAGGAGGCCTCATACTTGGCTTTGCTGGGTTTTTGTTTTGTTTTTTTTTTTTGTTTTTTTTTTTTTTGTTGTTTTTTTTTTTGGCAGAAAAGAAACCCTCTGATCAGTTCATCGGTGAAGGCAGGTTCCTTCTGGAGTACAGGCCCCCGACCTCCCTTCCCTTAGAACACTGAATTTAGAAATTTTCCAAGAGGAAATCTATTCTCTGTATCTCCTCCTAGCCTCTCACTGGGTTTACAGGACAGGAAAGTGGTTCCGGAGAAGGTCCTGAAAGCCATGTCCTTTAGTCATCAAGAAAAGCCTCAACAGCAGAAAACCCGATTTTAAAATGGCCTTCAACAGGCGAGCAGCTTAGTAGTTAGGATCAGGCCTCTTCTAGAGGACCAGGATTCAATTCCCAGCATCCACAGCACTATTCACTGTAACTCCATTCCTAGGGGACCCAACCCCCTCTTCTTCTGGCCTCTGAGGGCACTGCATGCTGGAGGCACACAGACATACATGCAGGCAAAATACTCATACACAGAAAATAATGGAGGAAAATTTTAAAAGTGGGTTTCCAAAGGCCAAACTGACACCACACCCAAAGATAAATGGCTGCCAGATGCATCAAAAAGTGTTTCATCTTATTAATCACACACACACACCAAAAATCAAAACCACTGTATCACCTCTCACCTTTTAGAATGGTTACCATAAAAAAATAAATAAGAGGTAATCTAGCATGGGTCCTAGTGGAAATGTAAATGGTTGGCCCCAAGAGAAGCATCTCCCGGCCAGGCCAGACACAGCAGCACCTCCATAGGCACAGGACTACACTGTTGTATCATCTTCTGTTGAGAGTTTATCAAATCTGTAAATAAATTCATTTTCCACTTATATAGACATACATATAGATATACACACATGGATCAGTTTCTTATTGTTATTGTTGTTGTTGCTGCTGTTACTTTTGAGACAGTTGTTCTACCCCCCAGTCTACACTGGCCTGGAACCCATAATCCTCTGCTTCATCCTTCCAGGTGCTGGTACTTCAAGCATGCACCATCATGGCTGACTCACTTTAACCCATTTAGAGTTATAGCCCAGCTTTGTGTCAAGGGTTCTGGTAACTATAGCAATGGTTGCTAGCTTTGGGGAAAGGGAGCCATGTTCACAGTTGGTAGGAATGTGAATTGGTTCGTCCATTCTGGAAAATTACAGGGGATTTCCTAAAGAAATTAAAAATAAAACTGTCATATGACCCAACCACCCTTCCTTTGTGTATGCACTCAAAGAAAATGAAATCAGAATCTCATAGGGTATCTATGCTCCTTTGTCCACTGGGGTATTAGTCATAATAATAGCCAAGATGTAGAAACCTGGAACCTAGGGATGGTAATGGGAAGCTGACTAGACTGTACACAGCTTATCTGAGCTGAGACCAGAAGGAGCCCAAGTCATGGTGTGTCTTATTCTCTATGAATCTTTCCCAGGATGCACCCTGAGAACTCTGGGGACCTGCAATCAGCCAGAGCTCTCTCCTAAAGCAGGGGCTGAGATGAGCAGGGAGCTCATTCTGGAAACTGCCATGGACTGCAACAGACCAAGCCTATAACCCAGCCCTTTCCCCTTAGCTCTGGGAGCCTGTCAGAGACAGCCACTCATCTACATGGGACAGAAGGAGCCAGCATTCTCCCTGACCACCCTGCTACCTACTTCAGGCCCTATTCATACCCACTATCTGGTTACCATTTTGGAAACACATGAAACTTGATACCCAAGATCCAGCAAAAATTTTTTGAACAATTGAGAAAACGGGACCCGCAATAAAATAGAGTGGGGATAATTGATGCTGTCTCTCCTACAAGGCTGTCGGGATAATTAAATGAGTCTGTCACCTAGAGCAGGCCTTGGGACAAGGGATGTGATTGATGGGGTTGCCGACACAGGTGTGCGACCTGTACATCTGTACAGACTGCATTGCGAAAGAGCAGAGCCTGGTTTGACACGTTTCATCATTTCTGAATGAGAAGCGGGCATTTCCACTTCACATTGTGCTGCACAAATTGTACCTCCAGTTCTGAGAAGACGTATTTGCTACCCCTTGCTTGTCCCTCACTCGCTGGGAAAAATTCCAGTGCCCCTCTATAGCATCTAAGGCTGATGATGAATCTGAGTTTATAATCACCGTTTATTATGGTTATCCAATTAATGCTAGTTTCCTACTTTAAATAAGCTTTGTAAGTTGAGACTGTAGTGATGTTCACCATCATAATCGCACCCATATTATCTTAAAGATGATCAGTTGTTTGAGTCTTTTTTAATTTGTATTAGTTTTTAAATTATGTGAGTGAGTGCAAATGTCTGTGGAGGCCAAAGGCATTGGATTCCCTGAAGCTGGAGCCTCAGCAAGTTGTAAGCTGCTGCATGGGGTTCTGGGAACCAAAACAGGGTCCTCTGGATCAACAGCAAGTATTCTTAACAGCTGAGCCACCTCCTCAGGCCCCCATTTTAGTACTACTTTATAAAGCAATAACCATCTTTTTTCTCATTCCATAATTTAAATGCAAATTTCAAAAGTTATCTGTTTTGATCTGTTGCTGCCCTGGGCTGCAGTGCATATGGAGGACTGTAACTTTTCTGGAGAGGTTGATATTTAAGTCAAACTTAACATAATTTATTGCTCTTGGATAAGAATTCTCTCTTCATCAGAAGAGGGGATGTCCAGGTGTGTTCGGTGTTTTGGTCAGAGTTATCCTTCCCTTACAAAGACCCTTCGCTTTGCTTTTCTTCTTACCTCCACAGTGAGCTGCAGCACCTGACCTTTGTCCATCTCAGTGAGCAGCACTCCGGACTGAGCCTGCAACCAACGATCAAGATGGAGTCTAGGACTGTGCACTTTGAAGGGGGAAAGTCTTACTCCTCCACAGAAGAACCCCCGTGTCAGAGATGACCAATCACTGGCCAGCTAACAGCACTGAAGTGGCCACACACCTGGGTCTGCTGAGGGAGAGGTTATACACTGAGAGGATGGGGCACCAGTTTTAATAATGGAAACAGCACTTGACAGAGCAAAGAGAAGCAGTGTGCGTCTCTGACAATGAGAACTACTCCCCGAGCCCTCAACCACTTCTAGAATCCTTTTGACCGAATGAAAAGCACCATGTGTCTTGATGAAAACCATTATTTTCAGCTGCATATTGCTCCTAATTAAACGCATCCCTAGTTCATAGAACAGGATCCATTTTTGAAAAAGTAAAAAACAAAACAGGGTCAATTTTATCCAGGACTGGCTTCAAACTCACTGAGAGAATGGCCTCGAACTTACAATCCTGCCTGCCTGCACCTTCCTAGGGCTGGAATTACAAGCGTGTACCACTCTACCTGGCTTTACAGGGTGCTGGCAAATCAAACTTTGTGCATGCTAAGCAAGCACTCTACAAATTAAGCTGCACCCCAACCCCAAGGGAAATAGTCATAAAGAATCAATGTCTCTCACAATCTGAATTGAGGATCAAATGCTGCAAATACTGTGAGAACAGATGAGGAGATCAGACACGTGTCTGTGGAGTCCGTGTGGAATGAAGGAAACTGAAGGCCGTAACCCCTTCCCGGTAACCTGTCCTGAATGACTTTGTCTGCACCATGTTTCAGAGTCAGGAGGGAAAAAAAAAAAAACACTAATTGGTGGGACAGAAGATTTGTCAAGGAAAGACCAAGTCTGGTGAGTCACAGAGGACTGAGGTGAGCCTGGGGGGACTCAGGGTAAAGGGGATGGGTGTCTGGGGAAAGGGCCCGTAAGCCCTCCAACAGGAAAGAGAAAAATGAGAGTTGAAAAGACAAACACTTCACCACCTTGAAATTTTGCCCAAGGCTCTCCTTTTCACTAAATCCCATTACAGCATCTGTCATAAATAACAGCGAATTATTTACTCAAGAGGCCATGGCACAATAAAGGATAGGCATGGAACAATAACAACAGTCATGAAAAGAGAGGGAAGGGATATAAGGGGAAGAAATTCTCCAAAAAGAAGGATTTTGTCTGTTAAAAGGGTTTTCAGCTCCAAGAATTTAAAAAAAAAAAAAAAAAAGAATCTTATAATCTGATTCAGAGGAGACAAGGCTTTTCTTTTTTTTTTTTTTTAAGCCATTTGAAGGTGTAGCTGAGAGACCCATTTCACCCTCACATCCTATAAAACAGCAGCCAAATCATGGGGAAGTTTCCCAGGAACTTACTATCCTGACCTGTCACCAGGTCACTGAGCACTCTGGGGGCTGTGTGGGGCAGACTCAAGTTTGCTATTCAGTTCCTACAACTCCTATTGGCATAGTATCTATTAGGAATAGGAAAAAAAAAAAAAAAAAAAGAGGGATGGCCCATACTGTTGGGGTACCCTACCACAGAGGTCCCAAGACCTCACAACTTTTTCTCCATCCTTGGAAATAAAGAGTATTTTGAGGGCTCTGTAACCAAAATGCCCTGTGATTCCTCTATGGCAGTGTTTCTCAACCTGTGAGTCATGACCCCTTTGAGGGCCGAACAACCCTGTCACAGGGGTCCTGTATCAGATATCCTGCATATCAGATAGTTACATTACAATTCTCAACAGTAAGTGGCAAAGTTACAGTGATGAAGTAGCCACAAAAGTAATTCTATAATTGCGGGTCATCACATCTCTGGGCCTGTGCCTGAGCCTACATTGATTAAAAAAGGTTTAAGTTGTTGATAAAGGCATTTAGGTTGTTTCTAATAACACTGAAACTGACAATAATAAAATACAAAATAACAATGAGCTATTCCCAACTGTGAGCTGAACTCCTCATGTCATTCAGACTCCGTGCCTGTAGTCCTGAGCTTGCTGCGGCAGCCCCTGGGCCACCTCTGTCTCGACGCACCAGGCAGCCCCACTGAGGCACTCCCTTATGTCTACCAGGCTTTCTTTGGGGGCCACCAACCAGCTCCCAAATCATGACAAAGAGACTTATTAGTTATAAATGCTCGGCCTAGCTTAGGCTTGTTTCTGGCTGGCTCTTTTAACTTAACCTGTTTCTCTTCACCTACCTTTTGCTGTGGGGCTTTTTACTTTTCTTTCTTTCTGTGTATCTTACTTTCACTGCTTCTTGGGTCTGGCTGGCTGGCAGCTGCCTGGCTTCTGGCCCCAGATGTGTCCCTCTTGCCCTTGTTCTCTTCTCCTCTCATTCTTCCTCTCTTATTTTTGAGCCCAGATTTCTCCTCCTATTTATTCTCTTTGCTTGCCAGCCCCACCTATCCCTCTCCTGACTAGCTATTAGCCAGTCAGCTTTTTGTTAGCCCAATCAGGTGCCTTGGACAGGCAAGGTGAAACAAATGCAACACATCTTTACATAATTAAACACACATCCTTACATTGTTAAATGCAGCATAAATACAACACATCTTTACACAGTTAAAGTAATATTCTGCAGCATAAACAAATGTAACCCATCTTCACATAGTTGTGGGAGCCCACAGAGGTTTCCTAGTGAGATCTAAACTTGCTTTACCCAGCAGGGCTGCATAAGGGTATGAATTGACCATGTGTGTAGTTACCAAGTGTTTTGAAGGGTCTGTACTTGGCTGTGCTAGGTGAAGGTCTTTTGCACCATCCCTTGGCATTACTTTAAAAAGCCCTTTAGAAGAGACAGAAGGGGCCATTGGGTATTGACCCAGGTCCTCCTGAAGCTATCCTGTATTTCTATCTGTCTCTCTCCCCCCTCATCCCTCACTCCTCAAGAGTACCCTAAGAGAAAAAGTTGGGGGCAGGTCTCCCACATACAGTTAAAATAATATTCCACTCATGGGAACACCCACTTTGGGAGTGATTCCAGTCATATCGGGATGAACACCTACTGATCTCACTAGAGACCACAGACACTAAGAGGAACACAGAAGACACAATAGGCTGAGGACCCATAAGAGAACAGAGAAGCTGTGTGGGCTGTAGATACCAAGTGCATACTGCAAGGCTACAGGGGAAAGTGCAGGTGAGGGGTTGATTGTGGAATAAATAGCATTTATGATGCTGACTGTGGTGTTAGAAGAATCATTATGAAAACCACCTCACCACCAGTCAGGGACCAGTTAAAAATGAACATTTTTCTGGCGAGGTTACAGTTAACTCTGAGTATTACTTGGCTTTATACATCATTTTACTACACAATTTCAAAACTCTAATTGAGGATCTTCTCTATGCATGAGATGGAGATCCCCAAGTCAGTGAGTTTGAAAAAAACATTGAGCAAAAGTAGCTTTCCTTGTGTCCGTGTTGGCTGTGATGACCCTGAGGAGCATTGTGCCATGTCTCTCCCATCTGCCACAGGGCACCTCTGAGGGAACTTCACCATAGCGTGATGATTCTACAATCTTAACATTGCATAGTACCTCTCATGAGCTTTAAAAAGGACTTTCTGGGGAAACAGTAGTAACGGTGAGCTCCTGGAGGTGTATGGGTTTCAGGAGACTTAAGATGACCCAACTCTATGGCAGGTCCTGTCCATCAACAAGGAGTGGACTGTGAAGCCATCTAGGGCCCAACAACAGTAGCATCTGATGTGTAAGTTCACCGCCCAGGATACTCCCCTCATGACTGCCTGGGCTTCCCCCTCATCCCTCTCAGGATGCTGCCTCCTCAGAAAAGACATTTTGCCCAACAAGACAGCCCCAGTAACTATCAAGCCTCTTCCTTTGCTTTCTACATCCCTGACTTCCTGTTGCCTCTCTGTTGATGACCCATTTCCCCCTGAGAATGTTAACCTAAGGACTCTAGGCTTGCTCACTCTGTAGCCCCCTGCAAGGAAGGATAGGTCCTTAGTACCCTGGCCATCCGTATTGTTCCTCAGGTTTATTTCTGTCTTAAGATGTGTGTGTGTGTGTGTGTGTGTGTGTGTGTGTGTGTACACATGTGTGTGAGTGATTGCAATGACCAGAGAAGGTGTCTGAACCCTTGGAGTTGGAGCTATGTGTACTGGAACCTGACTTCTGGTCCTCATCCTTGAACAGCACTTATAAGCCATCTCTCCAGGCACCTCAGATGTCTATTAGTGATGCTTATCTATTAAATAATTCACTAATTCAAGCATTTAAATTCTAAATTCTGAGTCCCAGTTAATGAGTGAAGAATAATGGGTTTTGTCTACGGTCAAGCTCTCTAAATAATGACATTTATTTCTTTTTATTTATTTACATGATAAATGGCAATACAAACACCCAACAACAACATCATTCTTCATCTGGGAGCCAGTAATCCAAGAACTAAGCAAGCTAAACTCCCCAAGAACTGCTAAAATCAAGTACTGCACAGCACCCCAGCATTGTACAGCCTGTGGCTGTGGGCTCAATCATGTCCCCAAAACTGCTGTACTGAAGTAATGAGGTAAGACCACTAAATGGGGCCTCAATTCAGCAAGGCTTGTGGTCAATGAGAAGATGCCAGGCCCTACTCCCTCCCCCTCTCTTTCTCTCTTTCTCTCTTTCTCTCTTTCTCTCTCTCTCTCTCTCTCTCTCTCTCTCTCTCTCTCTCTCTTTCTCTCTCTCTCTCTTTCTCTCTCTCTCTCTTTCTCTCTCTCTCTCTCTCTCTCTCTCTCTCTCTCTCTCTCTCTCTCTCTCTGTGTGTGTGTGTGTGTGTGTGTGTGTGTGTGTGTGATACCAGATAAAGACACATGAAATCAAGCTATCTGCAACCTAGAGAAGCTTCACCAAAATTGAATTTTCCTAGCTTTGATTTTGGACTTCTTGCTTCCTGAAATATGAAATAATAATAATAATAATAATAATAATAATAATAATAATAATGTGTCTAGTCTATGGGATTTTGTCACAGAGGCCCATGTGGACTGATACACCCTTCTTTGCTGAAGTACCAGTGAATTTTTTCCCCTGAGGGAACAAAATGACCCAGTCCCTGCAACTTTGCGGGTCAGACTTTCTATAGAAGTGGGAGTTTTACATAGGCGGATGATAAAAAGCTCCAGCCAGCGAAGCAAGCACTTTTCAAGGCAGTGTGTCTCTTCAGATGATCCGGAACCATCCAGAGTATCTTCAGAGGGGCGTTCCTGATAGGCTCATGCTTTGAAAGGGCGTATTCCACCGAGGGCGAAAGGAGGGCTAGCGAGTAGCATGTTTAAGATTAGCACGGGAAAGTTAAATAGCACCGTGTGGGGAAGCTGAGGAGAAAATGCTAACACAACACAAAGGTTAACCACATTCGAGGGATCAGTGAAAACAGAAGGCATGAACTTCTCGAGAAAGACTGTGTAGTCGGAATACAGGAGAGAGCCTACACATCCTCCACAGCATCTGCCTCTACCCAAAGGAAAGCACGCAGATCTGGGAAAGAACACAAGCCACACAGAGGAAAAGGAGCAGCCAAGTCCACTGCAAGCGCTTTGTCGTTAGCATATTCGGCACTCACTGAGAATCCTATTTATGAGGCACTTTAATGACATGGAAAATGCATGACGTACAATTAAGTGGGGGTGGGGGGAAGCGGGATATAAAATTGAATTACAAATAATCTTGATTTATGAAAAAATAAGACCAGAGCAGAAAGATCAGATGGTTGTGAGACAAATGCTGCCGTTTCCCTCTGGTTGGTGAGATGGTGCATATTTTTTCCTGAATGGTCTGCTTTTATAAAATTTCTAATAACAAATATTTGTTGCTCTAAGCATCAGAAAATAGGAACCTAAGATATATATGGCTATTGGATGCCGCTTCCAGCTGGTATTGAAGCCAAGAGTCCAGGTCCAGGAAATGTGATGAAGGATATCAATATCAGTAGTATGCAAGGACCCATAAACACTATAGAGGCCAGAGAGCTCTGGTTTTCACATAATGGGCATCTGAAACCCTCAAGACCAGTATCTCCAGAAAAATCTTGATTTGATAGCTTTTCAAACCTGGACAAGGGAGAGAAAGGGAGCAAGCTTACCTTTAGTCTGTCCATTATTCCCTTAAATGTGAGCTCTGTCTTTCTCTATTAACAAAGCTTCATAGAAATAGGATGCAGGACACCCCACACACACACACTGCCTCCACAGACCCCAGCACTCTAGTCCCCAGCTCCTGGAGCAATCTGCTTTCATAATGATGGCATCAAAACACTGGGGGCTTGGTTCTCTTTCCCCATATCCACCTGCTCCATCCAGGCAGCATTCTCCAGTTGCCCTTTGCTGCCTCCCTCCTGTCCCCTCAACATTTCTGTCAGCCACATCTTCCATTTCCTCCAGCATCTCTCTTCACAGCTCTGTTTATCTATAGGCAGTTGAGATTTGGCCCTGATGACCGTAACAAACCAGCCTTCCTTAGCACACCAGACCATGATATGGCCAAGGACACTGACAGTCTAAAAATTGGGAAACCTTCCTCTGTAGCAAGAATCTTAACAGGTCTTATTAACAAAAACAAACCCGGAGCCAAGTATTGGGGTAAACGCTGGAAGATCAGAGAAGCAGAACAAGTCACAGCTTCCTCACCTTGCCAATTCCTCAGGTGATCTTGTTTCCTCAGGCTGGAAGTTTCTGAGTTCTCATCCAAATGGATCTCAGCTGAACTGCTGTTCAAACACCTGAATGTTTAACCAGCCAAATGCTTCTAGTTCCTGGTCCTCACGCCTTATATATCTTTCTGCTTTCTGCTATCACCCTGTTGATTAAAGGCTCACTTCCTGGGATTAAAGGCTTGAGTCACCATGCCTGGCCGTTTCCAATGTGGCCTTGAACTCACAGAGATCCAGAGGGACTTCTGCCTCTGGAATGCTAGGATTAAAGGCGTGTGCTACCACTGCCTATCCTCTATGTTTGATATCGTGGCTGTTCTGTTCTCTGAACCCAGATAAGTTTATTAGCGTGCACAATATTTTGGGGAACACAATACCACCACATTCCTCAGCAGACTCCTAGCACCTCCTGGAATATTAAAGGGTTGAATGTGCCAAAGGGATAGAAACCTGCTTACATTTAACAGACTTCCTTTGCAAGACCTCTCTTTAAAATCCTGTTGTACCCAATAAATGAGTGATCCTGCATTTGCTTTCTCATTTTCAGAATACATTTCTAATGCAGCTTCTCCTCATAACACAAGTGGCCTAGACACAGCCTGCAACACAGGAATGTTGGTCTAATGTACTGATGTAGAAATCTGAGCTCTGAGAGACCAGACAGCATCAGGCTGAAGCCTCTGCTTCAACCCTCATGGTGGCATCTAGCCTGCCTAAATGACACCACATCTGACCCACAGATGGGAGCTGGGCTCTCAATCCACCCTCACCCTCTCCACTGACTGATGTTCTACTTTTTACATCTTTCATCTTATCCACCAGAAGCCACTTTGTAAAAACCACCAGACATGCAGTACATATACTAGCAAAGTATATTCAATAAATAATCTACTTCCCAGTCTCACTCATTCCTCATCTTCTCCAAGGAACTTCTTAGAAGAGATCCTGATAATTTTCTTGGGCTTTTGTTTTTCTGACAGTTAACCCGTATGTACAATCATCCATCATGT
This sequence comes from Onychomys torridus, assembly GCF_903995425.1. Taxonomy (NCBI): domain Eukaryota; kingdom Metazoa; phylum Chordata; class Mammalia; order Rodentia; family Cricetidae; genus Onychomys; species Onychomys torridus. Next base: position 57,910,884 of record NC_050458.1, read on the forward strand.
CCTCAATGATATTTTCCCAACATGGTCATAACTAGAATCTACCATAAACTTTTGATACATTGTTGAGCTCCATAAATACCTAGCACGGTAACTGTGTCACACACATTTTGTGTGTGTAAATCACTACGCACAGCACACAATGAGGATCACATTCCATATGCTGTGTCTCATGGCTTCCCACACAATAACTCAGCTAAAATACTGAGGAATAGGGCTGGAGAGATGAGCTGGCCATTAAGTGCACTGATTGCTCTTCCAGAGGACCTGAGTTCGATTCTAAAAACCCATGTGACAGCTGACAACCCCTGTGATTCCAGTTCCAGGGAATGTGATGCTGTCTTCCAGCCACCATGGGTACTAGGCATGTAAATGGTGCATAGGCAAAACGCCCATACACGTAAAATAAATTATTTTTTTAACTGAGTAGAAGGTCTAGAACTTGACTGAGATTAGTAGCTGATGAGTGTTATTTTTTGGCCCTTCACTCTTTTGAGGGGCCTACCATCTAGCTCCCAAATAAATCACACAGGGAAGCTTATTCTTAATTATCAATGCTCGACCTTAGCTTGGATTGTTGCTAGCCAGTTTTCCTTAAATTATCCTACCTTTTGCCTCTGGGCTTTTCCCGTTCTCTTACTTCTGTAAATCTTACTCTTACTCTGTGGCTTGCTGTGTAGCTGGGTGGCTGGGCCCTGGCGTCCTCCTTCTTTGACTACTTTTTTCTCCCAGATTTCTCCTTCTATATATTCTCTCTGCCTGTCAGCCCTACCTATCCTTTCTCCTGCCTTGCTATTGGCCGTTCATTGCTTTATTAGACTGTGAGCTGTTTTAGACAGGCACAGTAACCCAGCTTCTCAGAGTTAGACAAATGCCACATAAACAAAAGTAACACACCTTAAAATAATATTCTACAACAGATGAGTGACAGACTGATTCCAAATCTCTTTTGTTTTGCTCCCAGCCTATACTGATGGGAACATAAAACAGAAACTGGCTGGGTGGTTTTAGGGATACAGGCATTGAAGTGGTCTCGTCATTAGCTAAGAGCCAGAAATCTCTGTGTTTCTATATTCCAGAGACAGAACTGTCAGAAGTGTTTGAAGGTTCTGCTTTCTGGTATGATTTCTTGTTGTCTCTCTTCTTTTACACAGGTACCTGGAAGTTATACAGGAGGGTGTGATCAACACTGAGGTACATGGACACTTCATGAGTGGGCCACCTAGACTGGCCAGCTTACTCCCCTTGCCTCAACCTAGAAAAGCCTTGTTAACTGTATGGAGGCCCTTGGTTGCATCCCTGCTTATGGAACCTGCTCTTGCTACACCAGAACTCTGCTGCCTCACATCTTCAGCTCTCACCTATGAACCTACTTTTCCAAAACTCACCTTGCTGCTTCCAAAACTCATGCTCCCTGTGGTCCCTGGAATTCATTCTTGGAGTTTTTGATTCAAAAGATCCAGAAGCCACTGGTCTGGGGTAGTTTTTGGTAGCTGTTGATTTTTCAGAACCCTCCTCCAGCTACTGCCCATCTAGGTGAGACAGCCTCCATGGATCTCAAGGACTCCTGTTTTTCCTCTAAATCAATGCTTTCTGGCCACTAGACCTCAAGGTCTGTGGAAAAAGTGGTCCATGTCTGCCTTTAGTCACTCTTGTCCCCTGATCATCTACCATGTGTCATCTTCATTTATATTTTAGAAGGACTAAATGAGTAGATGAAGAAATAGGCAGACAGTTCAAACATTTTGGGAATATGCCGTATGCAAAGTCAAAGTGGTTCTTAATCCTCCCACCACCAAAGCCAGATTTCACTGGACACTGCCACAATATACATGAGGTATGTGTCTGCTTGCATGAACTGTGGGGACCTCCTAAAAACAGGAAATGCTCCCCCCTGGACATTGTCACTACATTGGTACATTCCTCACTCACAGCACGTCTCCTGCCATCAACACAAACACTCGTATGTCACTGTGTTAACAGATGATGGATAAACATGTGTATCATCAAGACATAAACAGCATCAGTCACAGTATCTGTAATGAAGAAAAATGATAGGCTCAATAAGCTTGCATGTATGTGAACTCAAATGAATTAAGTAGCAAAACACAGAAACAAATCACTGGAATGTGCTAAAACTGTAGCGGGCAGAGCAGCATGCCACCTGCTCGGCTTTCCTCACAACCATGGCAATGACCACAGAAATATTATTCACCATTTCTATAGAAAATATACAACTTTGAGGCAGGTAATATATGGCAAAAATCAGTTCTTAACATTGTTCCAACTGAGGGAAACAGTGAGTAGAAACCATCAAGACCAGACTTATTAGGACTTTGTAAGAAATCTAAACAAGATTTAGACAATCTAAATAGTAAAGCATCTAAGAGTTCAGGCCTTAGTTCCTTGTTAGCTTATGAAAAGATCCTGGACAGAGTCAAGAATATTCAAGTCAGTGGTTCTCAACCTATGGGTCGCAACCCTTTTTTGGGTTGAATGGCCCTTCATAGCAGTCGCCTAAGACCATCAAAAACACAGATATTTACATTACAATTCATAACAGTAACAGAATCGCAGTTATGAAGTAGCAACAAAAATAAGTCTATGGTTGAGGGTCACCACAGCATGAGGAACTGTATTAAAGGGTCACAGCATGAGGAAGGTTCAGAACCACTGGTTTAACTAAACCACGTACGTGCAGTGTGGAGAATTGTGGCAAGAGCTGCTCACTGTTTAATAAGACACATTCTTCCCTTCCCCTATAGTGACTGAGTTGTACCAAGCCACAAGGCTTCTGTGAGGCTAATGTGATTGTCAACTTGACTGCATCTGGAGTCAACTAAAGTCCAAACCACTGGACATACCTGTGGGGGGTTTTCCTCAGATTATTTGAGGTGGGAAGACCTCTAGTGGCAGCCCACATAAAAGGACATGGAAGAAGGAGGCTTCAGGTTGTTTGTCTGTGCCCACTTGTGGTGGGTATTGTGTTCCCTGAAATATTGTGTGTTCCCCGAAATAAATATCTGGGGGTCAGAGAACAGACAGCCACTAGAACAAAGCCAAAAATGGTAGCTAGAAAATGGGAAGAGTAAGCCATAACAGAAGTTGGGTGGTGGTGGTACACACCTTTAATCCCAGTACTTGGGAGGCAGAGCTATCGGGATCTCTGAGTTCAAGGCCACTTTAGAAACAGCTAAGCATGGTGACCCACGCCTTTAATTCCAGAAACCCAACCTTTAATCCCAGGGAGTGGGGGCAGAAAGAGAAAGGTATATAACGCGTGAGGACCAGGAACTAGAAGAAAAAGCATGTGGTTAGTTAAGCATTTGGTTGGTTAAGTGTTCAGGCTTTGGAGCAACACAGTTCAGCTGAGATTCATGTGGAGGAGGACTCAAACTTCCAGCCTGAGGAAACAGGATCACCTGAGGAACGAGCAAGGTGAGACAGCTGTGGCTTGTTCTGTGTCTCTGATCTTCCAGCAATCACCCCAATAACTGGCCTCAGGTTTGATTTTATGAATAAGACTCTTTAAGATTCATGCTATACCCACTCTTGCTGGAAAGTTCATCTTTCCCGTTGTTGAGGTATTCCTTCACCTGTGTTAGAACCTTCTTCAGGGTTCCAACACAGACTGAAGATCAGCGGCAGTCTAGGAGTCCTCTAGGACTCCAGTGCCAGATGGTGGGACTGCTGAGACATCCAGCCTTGTAGATGGAACTTCAACATTCTCTGCCCTTCCCTCATGAGACAATTGCTGTTGAACTACTCAGAATAGAGCTGGTCTATTAAATCATATATATATTCATTTTTATCAGTTCAGTTCCTTTGGAGAACCCTGAATAAAACAGCTTCCTAAGCACACTGTGGTCTCCAGCCTCCTTGGTAGCAGATGTAGCCAAATGACTACACTCTTACCAATGAAACTAACGGAAGTGAAGGGTGCCATTTTTGAGGGCATGGCAGCTCTGCCTTCTTGCTGTCTCTTCCTGTCTAACTCGACTCCCATGTACAGCTGCTACCTAGCTCTGACCAAAAGCATTACAAGGTCCTAGAGAATGGCATAAAGACACACCAGTTCACCGAACCTCCAACCTAGTGATGTTCATCTCTGTGACATGAAATAAGCATTCATTGATCTTCTTAGGGGTGGTCTTTCAGTTCTCATCTTTTTAGCTTATCCCCATATGTACAATGTGCATCACCAGAGGCCTATTTTGTTCTATTCTGCCAACACTCTAACTGTACTTCCCCAGTGATCTATGCCATTGGGACCCAGAAGAAATAGGCTCAATTTTTAAAGTGACTATGACAAGATAAAGATAACCCAAAGGAGGAAACTGAGTTGGTCATGTGATAGTCTTGGCAGGCACAGAGGCACTTGGGCCTCCCCACCCCTTGGCTATCAGACTATTGAAATAATGAACCCCTGGAAAAGAAGATGCTTCAGGATATATGCTGAGAAAAGAAAAGGCTGAAGCTTGCTGCCAGCCAGAGTACCTTGGCTCCCAGGAAGAGATTTTATACAATTCTGACAACTTGCAGGATAGACCAGTATGTTAATGATGGACAGGACCATTCCTTGACCAAGGCTATTTAGTTATATGTGCCTCTCAGCCTCTTTTTATAGAGTTGATTATTATCTTATATGAATGGGTGTTTTGCCTGCATGTATATCTCTGCACCCCTTGCATGGCTGGTACTCACAGAAGTCAGAAGAGAGTATTATCAGAACCCCTGGAACTGGAGTTACAGATGGTTGTGAGCCACTATGACATCACTTTAGAACCAAACCCAGGTCATCTAGAAGAGCAGCCAGTGCTCTTAACTGCTGAACTGACTCTCCAGCATTCCCTCTTATTAAAATGAGCCACATGTCAGGTTCCTCAAGGAGGACTTGGAGACCACTGGACCTCTTTGCTCTTCTCCATGTGGTTGAATAAATCCCCCCTCTTTTTCACGGTTATTCTTCTCTTTAACTGAGGGTGGGTGGGTGAGTTTAGCTTGTTGGGGATTCTTAGGCCAAGCTGGGCCCCAGAAACCCTGGTTTTAGCCTCTTCTAGCAACAGAAGGTGATAAAGAGATGGTTTAGGTCCCATGAGAAGTGCCTTCGTAGAACATGCATACATCTTACACTGTTCAATTCTAGGAGCAGGGACAGTTTCAAACATCTGAAAGTCCATTCTAAGGGAGAAGGAACTCTCTTCCTTTCATACTTCTTATTGTGGATGAATATATTCTCATAGTAACACACTCTAAAAACATAGGGCAGTCTTTGTTCAGGTCTCCAGATTTATTGTGGATAAATATATTCTCATGGTAACACACTCTAAAAACATAGGGTAGTCTGTGTTCAGGTCTCTTCATACTTCTTATTGTATATGAATATATTCTCATAGTAACACATTCTAAAAACATAGGGTAGTCTGTGTTCAGGTCTCTTTCCCCTCAGAGGAATACATGTCAACAATCCCAGGTGCCACCCTCCTTAGATTCAGAATTCTGTCTTCTGAAAACACCAAGAAATTCACTTAGAGTTGTGCCAGGAGAATGGAGAAAGATAAACCAAGATTAACACAGAAAAGAAGCCAGTCAGCAGAGAAAAACTGAGGGCCCTCCCAGGCCTGGGATTCAGTCAACAAATGGAGAAGTTTCCAGAAAAGCCCTTCAAGTACAAATGTGGGAATGGTGAGTGCTGTGTCAATGTCCTATGAAGGATCATGTGACTCATAGCCAGCACTTTGGGAGGCTTTTCTTTCAGCTCACTAGTCCATCCCCACTCTTTCTCAATGAATGTCTCTATTCCTAATTCTGACATTGCTTCCCTGGCCACAAGAGCTAGATACCCTGGCAGGTGTGTTCACTACACAATGAACTCTTGGAGTCCCTTTCTTGACTGTCTAACTTCAGAATGCACTTCTTATGGGGAGGAGGATGGCTCAACAGGTAACAGGGTAGGCTGTGTGCCAGCCTTTTGAGAAGACAGCTGACTCTACAGAAGATGTTAGGCCATGTGCATCATGGCATGCACATACATGTGTGCACACAGACACACATGAGAAAGAAGAGGAGGAAGGAGAAAGAAGAGAAGAAAAGGGGGAAGAAGGGGAAGAAGAAGAAGAAGAGGAAGGAGGAGGAGAAGGAAAAGAAGGTGATGATATAGTCAAGTTTCAAATGAGTAACTTAAAACCAGCAAGTTGGCTCTGTGCTGCCTGGAAACCTGAGTTTGATCCCCAGAACTCATGGAAGAAGAAAACCAACTCAAAAATTGTTCTCTGACCTCCACACACATGCTGTATCATACATACACACCCGCATGCATCATTCTCAATGAACTCCAGAACAATTCTCTTCCACTCTAAACCATGACCCAGAACTTCACCTATTAACTATTTGTCCTACTCACTAGACTGTGTGATTTTTGAGGACAAGTATTCCTTTAGTTACCTGAATAAATGCACAGAGACTCCATAGCAGCTTCCCTGGGTGGTTGTCAAAGTGTGCACAAGGAAGTTCTGGGGTATCAGGTTTTGTTCAATTAAACCAAAGCCAAAGATTTAAGAAGTCATTGTTTGACGTAGAACCAAGTACTTGTGAATTAACCATGGCTAAACCAAAGAGTTTTTGACTAAGGGTTTTCATTCAAAGAGTTTCTTACACTGTAAGAAAATGTGGTTTATCCATGAGTCATGCATCCTGACTCTAAAATATAATGCCAAAATTAAATTCTCATTCCTCTTAGTTTTCTACTGTGTGTGTGTTTTTCTTACGTTTGTTATTTTATGTGTATATATGTGTATCTGGGTGTATGTACGTGTACCCCAGCATGCAGAAACCCATGGAGGTCAGGAGAGTCCCCCTGGAACTAGAGTTACAGATTGCTTTAAGCCAGCATGGGGGTGCTGGAAGTCATACCTGGGTCCACTGCAAGAGCAGTAAGCATTGTAACTCCTGAGCTATCTTTTCCAGCCCTGTGAGTACACTCTTCCAAGAGCTATAAGAAAGAACCAGAAACCATCTACCGTCCTTCCTGATGGCTCCTCCCACTGTGGTCCCCCTGGATCTTTCTTCAAGATCCTAAGCAGAGACGAGAAAACAGACCGCTCACTATAGGCAGAATGTAACTTCCAGGTCCTATTTCCTTTGTAGGCTTTGAACACAGATTCCTTCCTTCTTTAACAGAAGACGGTAAATTTTGAAGAAATGTCCCTCTAAAGACAAGGAAATAAGTGTGCTTTTGTGTTTACCGGGTTCTTAAATGTTAATGATTTCATTTCACTAATCGGAAAATTTCATGAAAATGATCCTCATAAAAGCAGCATTCAAGCTGGGATATGGCCGTTTGTCATCTCTGATGGATTGAGAACCGGATTGCTCCTTCACTGGGGCTTTGCCTGCTATTATTTTTCCTGCTTCCTCCACTTGTTTACATGTTTCTCCTTCTAGATCTATTGTTCGCATTAAGTCACCACCATATCCCATAACTAACTCAGAGGAAAGAATTTTGCATCATATGAGATTAGAAGGAAAGCATTTCCTTTTGATATTATCATGAGAAATTTAGGGCTGGAGAGAGGATGGCGCAGTGCTTAAGAGAAATTTTTCTGTCAAAAGATTTTTTTTCTCCTCCTCCAGTGGATCTTGAGTTCTCTCTCTTTCAGGATTTTTGCAATTATCCCACAGTTATCAGTCTCCCCTTAAGGCCAAATCGAATTACTTAGAGCTTATCGCCAACCTTTAGCGTTTCTTTCATTTTGTTGGGATCTAATTAGAGATGGTTCTTTCCTAAGTAACATTTCAAAACCATCCCCCCAAAGCCCGAATACCCCCGCTGCTGCTGCCTCCCTGTCTAGTCTCACAGGCTCTCCTGAAACAGCTCAGCGAGTGTGTGTGAAACCCAAATTGAATTCACAGAAGGCGGGATTCACACGGCTAATTGTTGCTTAGCAATAATGTGCACAACATGCTAATGGAACAGTGGCTCCGGGCACCAGGAAGGCTGCCTCCACGCTGCAGTAAATCGGGGCGTTCGAAAGCCCAGAGAGGTGCCAAGAAAAGGAATTCCATGCCTCAGGAGGCCAAGGAAAGCTCTGCCTTCCTTCCTAGTTACTGCTCAGTTGAAAAGAAAGCCCCCCCCCTTTACCCATTAGTCAGTCGTGTTGCAGGTGCTTGGAGGCTCTGATTATCCTAAAGCGGTCCCTGGTGGATTTGCATGGGCCTCCGAGAAATGCTTTTGTTTTCATTTCGCTGTTAAAAATATTCTCAGTGAGACTAGATGTGAAAATCCCAGTTTATGTCTCATTGATGTAGTGGGTGGGATGGGCTCCTGCCATCACAGCCCCCCCCCCCGCACTCCCCCTCCCACCATGGGGACCCTTTGGGTGCTATTAATATTAATGCTTACACCGCCAGTATTAAGGTTGTGTCTCAGTGTACAGGACTAAGCCGGAATGAACAGATCTACAGATCTAAGAAGAGCTTTTCCTGGCATTTGATTTTGCCGTTTCTCCTACTCTGCCTTTGAGAGGGCTTCCAAGACAACTTGGTCCACTGTGGCAGTGAAGGCATCTGAGTTTACCCCCGTCTCCCACGCCTCTGATTACATGTCAATGAACAGAACTATACACGGGGAAGATATTTGGAGACTAAATAGAACCTGGTTCCACAGTACATAGATTTTTTTTTCTTTTATTAAAAATGGATTTTTTTGTACAATATATTCTGATTAAGGTTTCCCCTCCCCTTACACGTCCCAGTCCCTCCACACCTCCCCTCCAATGTGGATCCACCTCCTTTCTGTCTCTGATTAGAAAATAGGCATATATCTAAGGGATAATAATGAAATACAATAAGATAAAACAAAAACAAAGAGGGAAAAGACTCAAAGAAAAAACACAAAAAAACATATATATGCAGAGACACACAAGAACCCCAACACAAAACTGAAAGCCATAAAATATATGTGAAGGACCTATAAGGTTTTAAAAAATGCCCTGGCTCAATATTATGAGACAAGGAACCTCCAAAGATGCCACTGGGTTCATTTTCTCCTGGCCATCTACTGCTGGGCATGCAGCCTACCCTTAAGAGTAGTGTGTTTCCTTAGTAAGACTCCCTAGGAGGAAACTAAATTTTTATTTGCAAGTGGTTATTGATTGGAGATAGTGTCTGGGGTAGGGCTAGGGCATGTGTCCACTCCTCCCTTTCATCTCTAGGACCCCATCTGGTACAGACCAGTGCAGACCCTGTGCATGCTGCTCAGTCTGTGAGGTCATATGTGCATCAATCCTGTTGTGTTGAGAAGGCCTTGTTCCCTTGGGCCCTGTCTTAGTCAGGGTTCCTTTGCTGCAATGAAACATGATGACCAAAGAACAAGCTGGGGAGGAAAGGGTTTATTCAGTTTACACGTCCATACTGCTGTTCATTATTGAAGGAAATCAGGACAGGAACTCAAACAGGGCAGGATCCTGGAGGCAGGAGTGGATGCAGAGGCCATGGAGAGGTGCCATTTACTGCCTTGCTTCCCCTGGCTTGCTCAACCTGCTTTCTTATAGAACCCAGGACCATGAGGCCAGGGATGGTGCCACTCATCATGGGCTGGGTCCTCCCCCATTGATCACTAATTGAGAAAATGCCTTACAGCTGGATCTCATGGAGGCATTTCCTCAACTGAGGCTCCTTCCTCTCTGATGACTCTAGCTTGTGTCAAGTTGACACAGAACCAGCCAGGACATCCTCCACCTCCTCTGGCTCTTACACTCTTTCCTCCTCCTCTTCAGAAGAATTCCCTGAACCCTAGGGAACAGGATTTTATGGAGACATCGCATTTAGAACTAAGTGTTCCGAGGTCTCTCACTCTCTGCATATTTTCTGGTTACGGATCTCTGTATCTGTTCCCATCTCTTGCAAGGGGAAGCTTTTCTGATGGTGACTGAGCAAGACACTGATCTATGAGAACAGCAGATTGACATTAGGAGTCATTTTATTTCTATGTTCCTTTAGTGTAACGGTAGTACTTGCTTTTATCCTAGGTCCTTGGGCTATCTAGCCTTGGTTCTTGGTAACTCGAACAGCGTTGAGTAGAGGTTCCCTCTCATGGAGTAAGCCTTAAATTAAATCAGACATTGTTTGGTTAAGTTTTGTACCACCACTGCACCAGTGTATCTAGCAGCCAGGTCGCCATTGTAGATCAAAGAATTTATAGCTGGGCTGGTGTTTACATTTCCCCTTTGGGAGCAAGCAGAGTACCCTCCAGTGTTGTGAACTGTACAGAGATTTTAAGGAAGACTCGTACAATAAAAACTACAAGTGATCTCAGAGGAGATAGATAGACAGATGAGAGAGATAGAGACTCAGTCTTTGTGTTTCAACTCACACAAATGTCCTATACATGATCATCCCACTCATTAATAATGCCTCAAAGATAGTACACACGGGCCAATCAGGGACATACAAGTGACTTTCTAAAACTGAAGGGTGTTCCATGTCCTCAGTGTTCCCACAAATATGAGGCATCCGTATAAAGCCCCCCAGACTTTCTGTAAGAAGTGTGGCAGCTCCACGTCTTAGGCAACATCGAGGAAGAGAGACCAGAAGGAATAAGAGACAGAGGATAGGGAAGGTGGCCTGAAACTCTGCCTTATGGGCATTACATAGTCAAAACACTCACGGAGTACACAAGCTGCAGTTGCCTACAGGGACCCAAACAGGACTGGGGCCAGTCAACATTCAGTAATAGGAAGAGGGTGACTCATGAGGAGCTCATGGCTGCTGAGGGCTGCTGATGGAGAAGAAGTCATTGTTTTCAATGTTGCAGTCAGTGGTGAACTACCCATGCCACATGCATACCCATATAAGTGCCCTTGTTTAAACCCAGTGGGTCATAAAGCAACATTTTAAAAAGATATGAAAGGGGGATGAAGACCTGGTGAGAGGAACAGGGGGCTAGAGGGATGGTGGAAAGGGTAAGTGTAACCAGAATGTCCTCTACATGCAGGAGGTTGTCTAAGGACAAAAATTTTTTTAAGGAGTGTGGCAAGCAGAAATCCCACATACAGGGCAATAATCAAGAACTACCTCTATGCCAAGGGTATATCATATCAGCAAGTACAGAGGCTGGGTAGCTAGACTAAGCTGATTTCCCTCAAAAAGCCAAAAGTCCAAGGAAGATCGCAGACACCAGTCACTGAGCCCACCAACAGATGTAGGAAGATACTGACCATTAGGAATACAGGCATTGTGCACTGAGAAGAGATAAGAAAATGGGCCAATTAAATCTATGTGGTTTCTATCAATGGTTTGTTCTTTAAATGGTCATGGAAACTGTAGATAACCTTAATGGAGGACTGTACAAACGTGAAGGTGCGGTCTCACACTTCAGATTTAAAGTGTTTGAAGCATTCTGAGTATTCATTTCACAACTAGATTGTATAAGGTATGGGCCGTGAAGAGACTCCCGTTATTCAGTAAACCCTCAATGTTGAACAGCATTGTCGTTGGTGTTAAATGGGGATGTGTTCCTTCATTGTATTTGGGCCTTTTGTATCGAATTCTTGATATTAAATTAAATGTGCCTTGAAGAAAAAAAAAAAAAAGAAAAAAGAAAATGGGCCAAATCCAGTTCAAAATCTCACCTCTTGTACTATGGACACAATAAAACATTGACAGTACCCTAGTCCATTTCCCATCACTGTTATGGACACCATGACCAAAAACAACTTGGATAAGGAAAGGGCTTACTTGGTTTACAGGTACAGTCCATCCTGGAGGGAAATCAAGGCAGGAACCCGAGTACAGGAACTGAAGCAGAGACCATGGAGGAACGCTGCTTGCTGACTTGCTGTCTCACTCATTTAGAGCTGGGAGGCCCACAATGGGCTGGCCCCTCCTACAATTAGCAATCAAAAAAAAAACACACCCCGCAGACTTGGCCATAGCCAATCTAATCTAGACAATTCCTTACTTGAGGGTCCTCTTCCCAGGTGTATCAAGTTGACATCTAGAGCAGACTATGACACATGTTAGGCCCCAAATAAAAATGAATAAAAAAATTTTAAAAACTAAGCCATTTACTTTGCAAAACTACCCACCTAGTTTTCCCTCAGTAACGATCTATTATTCTTCTGTGGGTTTGGTGAATGGAAAATCCCTGATGCTCAGTTTCATAATACTTTTACTGACATGTAACATATACTATAACGTGAATGAAATTTAATCATGGAGCTCAGTGTGTCTTTTATTCAGACCATATACCCATGGAAGCACTATAGCAGTCAAAACATACCCAGCACTCTGGAATGTGCTCACTGTCAGTTCTGTCGCCCACACCACCTCCTCTGCAACAAGCTATCTTTAATTACTGCTGAACTTTATAGAAATGAAGCAAAGAGTACTTTACTCCTTAAAGATTTTTTTTAAGTTTATGCATATGTGTGTGTGTGTGTGTGTGTGTGTGTGTGTGTGTGTGTGTGTGTGACTGAAGGTATGTGAACCACATGTATGCAGGTACCTGTGCATACCAGCAGAAGCTGTCAGATCTCAGGAAAATGGAGTGAGCTGCCCCGTACAGGTGCTGGGAACCAAACCTGAATCGTCTGCAATAGTAGCAAGTGTTTTTAACTTCTGAGCCATCACTCTAGCCTCTATTTTACTCATTAACATCTGCCTTCTGAATACATAGGAACAAGCTGGTGTAAACATGGGTGTCTTTTTGTGCACCTGAGAACCCATTTCTGTTGGGTATATATGTGTATGTTTAGATTCCCCAGCTATTACCAATTCTTCAAGTGGTTTTGCAAAATTATGAACCCACAAGAGATGTGTGCAATAAATACTTGCCAGCAACTGGTATTAATAGTCTTTTAATTGTAGCTATGTAGTTGCAACAGAATTTGCCGTTTCCTTAATTTGTAGTTTCCTAGTTACCAGTGATGTTAAGCACTGTTAATGTTTGCTGGCTTTCTAGAAAAACAGTCTTTTTAATTGGCACACTCTGAGTGGAGCTAGGGTCTCAGAGGATGAGAATAGAAGTTTGATAACATTAAGGGCCTCAAAGAGTCTATATCCTAATTAGCACAAAAAAAAAAAAAAAAAAAAAAAACCACAGAAGAAAAAGCCTTGAGAGTGAACTCCTGGTCCCAAGAACTATAAAAGCAAAGACAAGACCAAGAGGAAACTTGTGAGAGAAAAAAATACCAACAGTCAGGTAAGATGAAATCAAATATTTCTTCCAACACTGGCAAGTACCTCAGAGAACCAGTGAAAAGTAGAAGCTTCTGGAAGTCGGAAGGCTAACCTTTAGAATGTGCACATCCCTGTGCACTGAGGCTTCACATGCATAATTTTATTTAACTCTGTCCAATAATCATGAGGGAGCTACTATCTATATTAGTTATCTATGGCTACTGGACAATATTTCCACAAACTGGGCAGTTTAAGGTGATGCACACAAACTATTCCATAGCCAGAGTCTAGGAAAGACACGGGTCCTCTCCTGAGCTGTAATGAAGGCATGGGTGAGGACTGAGCACCCATCTGAGTCTTGGTTGTGGACAGCTGAGCTTCCAAACGTTCACAGCTGTTAGCAACATTCATTTCTTAGTAGACTCAGTGGGCTGTTGGAATCTTTGCCACGTGGCCCTCTGCACGTGTCAGCTCTCAACCTGGCAGCTTGTTTTATTTTTTTTTTCAAAGCCAGCAAATAAGGCGGCTTTCCAGGAAAAACAGATTCTACATGGATGCATGACATCACTACGTGTGTGAGATCATATTCTATAACCTTTGAAGCATTCTATCTGTTAGGAACAAGACGCGGGACCCACTGACACTCAGAGGGCAGGAGTGGGCACAGCAGGACATGGACACCAAGAGCAAAGGGATCTATAGCACTACTCTCTCTTCGCAGGTGAAAAGGGACTGAGAAAGGTAAAAACAAATTGCCAGGCACAGCTAAGACAGGGTGTGTGCATCCATGTGTCTAAATGTGGGGTTTGCCTTCTTAACCAGACAGCACCAATGAGAGGATGCAAGAAAGGTGCTACCAAGCTGGAATGGGCTGTCCTGGAAAAGACTCAGAATGAGCAGTGGGGCCGCGCTGCACAGAGGCAAAATGGAAGGTGTGTTGGGATGGCAAGGAGATCGCTGATGGAGAATGTGCTGTGTATCAGGTGAGTGGGAACAGAAAAGGGTAGGTACCTGAAAGCATCACCACTCCATAAAGTCAAACAGAGATGCAACAGTCCGATGCGGTATTCAATAAGGATTTATTTACAGGTTTTTACTATGGGTTGGTAAGCACCACTTTTAAAATGTTAAGATGAATTAAACATCATGGCCTCATCGTAATAAATATATTTGAGACCACAGAAAACTGAAGTAGGTATCATCACTACTTGGCAATGTTTTCTAAAGTGTAGCTATAAATGATTTAAACAAATGTTGAGTTAAAGTGGAAATATTTCCCATAGAAACCCTAAAGGGAAGACTTTTCAATACAAAGAATTTTTTAAGAGGCCTACCACACCCTCTAAAACCATAAATCATAAAGCCTGTGTGTTGGGTAATTCCTGACCATGGTGAACTGGAAGATGGGGCACTGTAGCAATGCCCTCTGAGTATCACATCACATCACCTACAAACTAAAGGACATCAGCTTGACTCAGGCCCCGACCCACACTAATGGACCCACTGCATAGAATGGTATGCAGTGTGGGGAGTTAGAATTGAGACAAGGACATTATTTAAAAAACTCAGTGGCAAATAACTGGCTACCTGCCCTAAGAACCCAGAATGGAGGCTTGAAGCCAGGCTATCTGTGGTGGAATCGCTTTATCCAGCTACAGAAATGAGTAGTCACAAAACAGCTACTCCATTATACCTCCTCCACATTTTACATGGCAAGTTAACAAAAAAAAAAAAAAAAAAAAAAAAAATGAGATAATGCATAAGAACGAACCATGCATATTCAGTTCTGCAGAAGGGTAAGATGAGACGGTGCATGGAATGGGCTTCACATGGGGGATACACTAGACACACAATAAAACATTCATGACTTTATCATTAGCGCATCATTAGTGCAGTGCTCCGCTAATAAAATATGATGAATTTTGTTGAATAAAATATCCATTAGGAAACACAATCATGAATCCTTTCCCATCTTGTTTTTTCTCCAAGGATGCATGCAGCTCCAGGGAGCATGGTAGTGATTTAAATGAATATGATGCTGCTTCCTGGTGAACCCACTGCAAGCTGTGGGAGTAGGAGAAAGAAGTGTGATACATAAGAACCTTTAAATACCTTTAAATTCATAAGCACTGTTTTATGTGATTAATACGTATTTTCCAAATAATATTGGCTTTAAAAATCTACAAATCTACTTTTAAGTTCATATATATGTATGTATTTATGTGGATTTTTGACTTATACTATACTTTTTATGTTAGCTGTCTAGACAATTACATTAATAAATAAATTGTGTCTGAAATAAAGATAAATATTTGAAGAAAACGTGTATAGTAGTCTCTTTTTATGTATTTCAATGTATTTGATTTTAAAATTATTCTCGTCTTTCTTGTCTTGTGCTAAAAATATTAGGGCAACTTTCTGTCAAAGTAAAATTTCTGCAAAACAATAAGCAACTTTTACACCATCTCTTTGCCAAAGTCAAGAAGACTATCATAGGAAGTAAATATCCTCCTGAATTTTTAAGACAAAACACAGTATTTTTGAGGAATCCTTGTAAGGGATTTTAGTCTTTTCAGGCATATGAAAAACTTGCTGCAATTTCTTCTAAAAATGACTATACATTGGTTCTATTTTAATTTGTGTAATAAAATGTCCCCCAAAATTCTAACATCTCATAGGAAGCAATGTCCAATCATAGACTCAGCATTAAAAATTCTATTCCTAGTCATCCAAAGAAATTTACCAACATGACCAATGGGAAAAAAAAAATGTAAGCTCTCATCCATAGGAGACACATCAGTACCTTCCTGTGTCCACATGAATGTGGTAAACCCTCATCCACAGGGGACACATTAATACTTTCCTGTGTCCACATGAATGTGGTGAGTCCTTAACCATAGGAGACATGTCAGTACCTTCCTGTGTCCACGAGTGTGGTAAACCCTCATCCACAGGGGACACAAGTCAAACGCCCCAATGGATGTCTAAAGCTAAATAGTGCTTCCCTTATGTATCATAGTTTTCCTATATATTCAAAGCTACAATAGTCTAACTAGTATAATAGGCAGAAAGGGATATTAACAATAGTGAATGAGAAAACAGAAAATTATAACAACATGCTCTAATAAAAGTTATATAAATGTAATACTTTTCTCTCTCTGAAAGTAATTTATTTCACTTGCATCTTTCCACTTGAAAGAATCACTTCATGACTTCCTTTGGTACATCCACGCTGCTGCCATTGTTGTTCTTGTGCTGGGATACCAGATGCCTACTGAGCATGGAGCAAATGGGCATGCTGAGCACAGGGAGGACTGGGAAGATGGAGAAGGGAAGGCCTAGATCCTATCATTCTACTCTGAACAATGGACAATTTAAACCTTATTAATTGCTTATTTCTAGAATTTTCCATTTATTTGTGCATTATTTCATATCAATAGGCTTCCTTCTAAACACATTTGAGCATATAACACATCTTTATATCCCATAAGTCACAAGCATGAATGATTTCTGAGAGGTTTGGCTTTCTTAAATTGTCACTCTCTTCACTCAAAGCAAACATCTCCAGATTCTTTTCCTCTAAAACAGTGGTTCTCAACCTATAGGTCACAAACCCTTCGAGTCGCATATCAGATATTTACATTACAATTCATAACAGTAGCAAAATTACAGTTATGGAGTAGCAAAGGAAATAATTTCATGGTTGGGGGTTACCACAACATGAGGAATTAAATTAAAGGATCCCAGCATTATGAAGGTTGAGAACTGCTGCTCTAGAACATTCTCCCTCTCCAACAAGAAAGAAGATTGTTCAACAGCTGTCAGGGTGCAGGCCTCGAAAGGGTCCCACACTTGTAGCTTCAATCCATATAGCAAAGTAAAATGAGGCTATCTTGGCATTATCAGGCCTGAGGATTCTTCAAATAACAGACCCCTATGGTGGAATTATTTGAAACTATATAAGAACCAAAATGGTGGTGCCTGTTACTGCTGTAATTAAAAGATATTTTTGTATGTGTATTAGCATTTGTCTAAGACTTTCCAATATCATCCTCAACTGATCTCATTGATTCTTGAATATGAATGACATAAATCCACCCAACCATCCAATGAAAGGGTATCAAGTAAGGTTATTAGAAATGCTTCCAGATTTGTGGGGAAAGTCCTAACTGAAAGAGATCGGTAAGATACACTTAGTTTGGATTTCTATTGCTGTGAAAAGATATCATGACCACAGCAACTCTTATAAGGAAAACATTTAATTGGGGTGGCTCACTTACAGTTCAAGCAGTTCAGTTCATTATCATCATGACAGGGAGCATGGCGTTCAGGCAGATGTGGTGCTGGAGGAGTAGCCGAGAGTCCCACATCTTATAGGCAACAGGAAGTCAACTGAGACACTGGGTGGTATTCTGAGAATAGGAAACCTCAAAGCCTACCCCCAGAGTGACACATTTTCTCCAAAATTCCAGACCAACTCCAACAAAGCCACACCTCCTAATAGTGCCACTCCCTATGAGATTATGAGGACCAATTACATTTAAACTACCGCATATACCAAGAAAGAGAGATGGAAGAACAGGAAGACAATAACATTTATTAACTCACTACTGCATTCCCAGCACCATGCTTTGCACAAAGCAATCAAAGAACTTAGTCACTACTGCCTTTGTTCCCAGACAGTTCGCATGCTGATAGAAAATGAAGCTTAACAAGGTGAAGGTCTTTGCCTACTGTCTCATAGATAGAAGGCATGATTTGAATCTCGGTATCCAGTGCTAAAGTCTACAATGCTTTCATGATGCCTCATTGAGATCTATCTATCATAGTTTCCCCACGAGAAACATATAGACATATTAGCCTTTGGACTCTGCTTACTCTAGTCAGCTGCTGACAAAGGCTGAGCCAGGCCACATCCAGGCTTACAAAAATGACCTTTTCCAATGTTTCCATCACTGAATTAGTGTTTGCTAAAAAACAAACAAACAAACAAACAAAGGACTGATAGGATACACACAGACATGTCTTTATATCAAGAGGGATTTCTTTTAGAAACTGATCCTAGAAGTCTCATGACACACCATCTATACGCTGAACCAGGAAGTAGAAGTATATTCAACATGAGGACAAAAGCTTCGGAACAGAAAGCTGCAAGACCAGTCAAGTCTGAAGACCTAAGAAGGAGTGATGGTGCTGGTCCAGTGTTCAAAGACTCCAGAACCAAGAGCTCTAGTGTTCCTGGGCAGGAGATCTATATCACAGCTCAGGAACATGAAATGAGCTTGCTTTGTTCTGCCTTTTTGTTCTGTGGAGCCCTAAACAGACAGATGATGCCCACCCACACTGCTGAGGGCAACCTTTGTTATTCAATCTACCAATTAGGATGCTAATCTCTTCTGAAAACACCCTCAAAGATGCTTCCAATCCGAGAATTTTGCCAGCTTTTTAAGCATCCTTTTTCCCAGTGACGCTGACAATAAAATTAATCATTGCAGCTGATAATTATTTATGAATTACAGTCCAAAATAGCCTGGTACCCACTGGCCAAATGTAAGATAATTATAGTATCACAAAGAATAATGACCACAGCAGAGAGCAGTTTGACAGTTCCTCATTTAAAATGAACACAGAATTATGCTATGATCCAGTCACTCCACTTGTGATGTACACTCAAAAGTACCAAAGCAGGGACCTCAATAGATGCATGGACACCTATGTTCATAGCAGTATTTTTCCCAATAGCCAAAAGACAGCAATCACTCCCATGCCACTCAACAGATACAATGTGGTTTATAATCACAGGAAAAGAAATATTCTGGTGCATGCCAGGTGTTAGGATGCTCAGCTGGAGTAATAAGCAAGAAGAAGCTTTATTGGAAGTACTGATCATTCAACTGAAGGTTGAGAAGTACGAAAGTCTGCCATTAGCAAGCTGGAGCCCAGGAGGCCTAGTCATAGCCCAAGACTAAAGGTCTGAGAAACACAAGAGCGGATGGTATGAGTTTCCATCCAATCCCCAGAAGGCCCAAGAGCTTTGTGAAGCCTGCACTTCTGAGTCTCAGAGCAGGACATCAACATCCCTGTGCCAACAGTCAGGCAGACATTGCATTGTAATTAGAGACACTTATTCAGAATAGGCAAGGGCTTTTGAGCTTCCTGCTGCTCATGTTAGGAGCCTCAGCTCATGGTGGGTTTCCAGGAACCCACTCAACCGCTCAGGTTCCTGCAGTGCCACTTTTGTTCACTGAAGGGGAAAACAGTAGGATTACAAAGGAGCCAAACAGCCCTTTTTTTAGGACCAAAGTACTTAATTAAGTTCAACTTACTAAAATCCCCAGAGCTGTGATTTTAGGGATATATTCTACTTCATAGGAATGTTGAGAAATCCAAATCAGAAAATGTGTGCCAAGGAAATACAGGAAAAATGGGTATCTTTGAGATGGATAGATTCTTTCTCACTCAACCTCGGGCAAGCTTTAACCCAGGACTTGGGATGCTAAGTGCTCACAGTCACACAAAACTTCCTCTGGGTTCTTGTATCATGAATGTGAAGACTAAAATTCTCAGATGGTTGAGGATGAGATTAGAGTTTATTATAAATCCATAGGTAAGACCTTAAGAGGAAGAATGGAGAGCTCCTGTGGGCAGGAGTTCTCCTGGGGAAGAGACTATCATCAAGCTGGTCACCTAGGGGCTTGCTATAGGAGTGAAAGAGGTATGAGGCATTCAGAGGAGGACAGGGTGGTCAGTCAGTTTGGCCAACCACGAGGTGCCCAGGTTCTTGCTTCCATTTTGGTAGCATTCTTAATTCTGTCATTCAACAGAAAAGAAAGGACAAGAAAGCAGGCTTCCCTTCCAGCATCCCAGGCCTCTGGCCAGGCCAAAATCAAAGACATTTGGCCTAAACATTTCCAGCATCCTGGACTTGGGCAAGGATGATCTGTTGGCAGGACTAGGGACATTTTATGGACTTTTATCCCAGAAAAAAAACTTTGCATTCAGTGTACCCTACCCTAAAACAGCCTGGGCAGTGTCTATCTCTTGTCCTCATCAAAGTGATCCACAGGAAAGCCCCAAGTTTGAAGTCTACTTACCAGGCTCAATCCTCCTCACCCCAGTTCAGTGGCTGCCTCTTTCTGCAGATTTAGTCTCATATAACAACCCCCATATCAGCATGTTTTTACAGTCTTACAGAGCCAATGCTTTGCATCCTTACACAATATGTTTTAAAAATGTTTATGGACTAGATAAAGACACAGGCAGGCTGGGTAAAAATGTTTGAAAAATACATTTAATAAGGCATTCAAATATAAGTTATATAAATAGCTCCTAAAACAGTAATAAGGAAACCCATTAAAATATGAGCCATATATTTAAAAAGGTGCTCCAATGGAGAAGATACATGAATGGTTGATAAGTACACAAAAGAGTGTACATCAGTAATCATCAATGAAATGGAAATTAAAATTATTACAAGGTTCTCTGCACAACTACCTATAGTATTAAAACTGTAGAGACTGACAACCCCCAAAAATCAGTAAGGATGTGAATCAGACATGCCCTGTATATGAGCAATTCTACACAATGTTCTCACCCAAGAGGACCAAAACATGTGCCTGTAGAAAGCTTGGGACTAGAAGAATAAATTTGACTTATCCTAGCCTAAAACTGGGAATATCCTAAACATCAGAAGGAAACCAATGGACAGACTGTGGTGCCTCTGTAGAAAGGAACAGTACTCAGCAATAAATAAGAATCAGATTTTGATTTAAAAAAAAAGAAATGATAAAAATGACTCTCAGAAAGTTGTTTTTTGTTTTTGTTTTTTTTGTTTTTTTTTCCTGGAACTCGCTTTGGAGACCAGGCTGGCCTCGAACTCACAGAGATCCACCTGCCTCTGCCTCCCCAGTGCTGGGATTAAAGGCATGCACATCTCCGGGCAGTGGTGGCACACGCCTTTAATCTCAGCACTCAGGAGGCAGAGGTAGGTGGATCTTTGTGAATTCAAGGCCAGCCTGGGCCACCAAGTGAGTTCCAGAAAAGACACAAAACTACACAGAGAAACCCTGTCTTGAAAAACAAAACAAAAAAAAAAATGACTCTCAAGACAGTATTCTGGGATTCTGGGTGAAAAAAAAGAATAGTGTGTACCATTCCAAAGAAGAAAATCCTGGTACAAGACAATGGAGGATTGTCGGGGGAAAGGCACC
The DNA here is from genome assembly GCF_903995425.1 of Onychomys torridus. Taxonomy (NCBI): domain Eukaryota; kingdom Metazoa; phylum Chordata; class Mammalia; order Rodentia; family Cricetidae; genus Onychomys; species Onychomys torridus. Next base: position 57,932,270 of record NC_050458.1, read on the forward strand.
AGGGGACCATCTGAGTGGTAGTCATGTTCTATGCAAACAGGTTTTTGCATTATATATTGCTTTGCTGTCCTCCAAGACAGCAAAAATATATCTAAAATGTGCAAATTTATTTGCATAAACCTGTTATATCAAGAAAAATGAGTAGTTGCCAGCAAATTCTATGGGGGAGCTTAGGGGGAGCATGCTGATTGACGCCTGCAGTTCCCTTGGGTTTGGTCTCCTTTCCTTTCATTTGTGACTGAATCTTACAACATAGCCCAGGCTCCCTTATACTCGGGATCCTCCTGCCTCAGCCTCCCTAGGGTTGTGATTACAAATGTGTGTCACCAGGTCCAGCAGCGGTTTACTCCAGAATGTGTCAAATATTTCCATGGGTCTAAGGGTAGAAAGGGACAAATAATTGCATAGCTATGTGTCCACGGCAAGTAGAATACAATCTCAATGCTTGGCTCTAAGCAGGAGGCTAGAAGGAGTCATTGTGTAAAACCAGTTCTTTTTATAGTAATCCATGGAAACTATGGACTGGTGTAAAACTAATTGGGATGGCAGAGAAACCCACTAGTTATAAAGGGACAAAGTCCGTAAGAATTGCTGAGGCCACTTCACGAAAGTCAATGTATTTTAAAATTGCAAACACACAAATAGCTTTTTAAATTTCCAAAAGGGAGCCTCGGGGGGCTCATGCGGCCCTGCCTATTGTACGAGCGCTGTTTTCCTCCAAAGCTACAATGAAAACAGTTTAAGTCAGTGACATTGACATAAAACTGTAATTGTAAAGTACTATGAGCACAGCCTTGCCATCCCAGAGGAAGACGATGGGTAGGTCCTTCCGCCGCCACAAAACTATGGTGGAAAAAAACAGAGGGAAAAAGACACAGAGCTTTGTCATGTGAAATCACCAGCTGCCATTTCCTCGTAAGACACTGTGACTCTGAGATGTACTGGTCATACTTTTTACCTGGTCTATGCTGTTGCCTAGATCAGAATTCTCCAACATTTAGTTTCTTGCTTCCTGAAACCATTACTGACAGTCACTGTGGACCATGCAGGTTCTTAGAGTCAACCCAGAATAACAATTGGATCAAAACCCAAGAAAGGCAGGTAATGTTTTGTTTTCACTGGGGATGGGGTGGGGTGTCAGTACTGGAACTGAGCTACAGAGGCTACAGCCTCTGCTCTCTTTCATCTTCCCCATGTGATTGAGTCAGCTTGGGCTAGGGATGTAGCTCAGTTGCTAAAGCCTGGCATGCCCAGGACCCTGGGTTTGATCCCCAGTACTGCATAAGCCAGGCATGGTGTCACAAGCCTGTTGTCCCAACAGTGCATGAGTAAAGGCAGGAAGAGCAGGAGTTCAAAGTCATCCTTTACTAACTCCAGGGACCCCTACCCTTCCCTGACACAATGCAGTCCACCCGAACACAGAAGCGCAGGCACATTTTCCAGCTCATTTGCAGAGGAAAGCGGGTTGTGTCATTGATGGGGCAGGGGGACTGCTGCCGGCAAAGCTTGACCTCTCAGGCAGGGCTAGTAGAGTCACGGGATGTGCAGAGCAAGCCAAACACAGAGCTCACCTAGGAGGCGGGGGCTCTGACCTTGGCCATGGTTTCTATTCATTCAGTGCTTTTGTGCATCTGCCATACAAGGAGTCTTCATGAACTCCAAAGTTTTCAGGAGATCACATGGTAGACTCATGCTCTAACACACATGTGGTTGTAGATGTATCCTGCTTGTTAAATAAGAAACACAGAGCCAGTTGCAGAGTTAAAAACCACGAGGTCAGAGCCAAAGCAGAAAACCTTACCCTTCACTGCTTCTGCGGTTCCTCCTCTCCGCAAGAGCCTACTTCTGTGCATCCTGTCTATTTAAAGACTTTCTGTTCTCCTCCCTCATTGGTTGTAACCCAGCCACATGACCTCCTCGTCACTGCCTGTTTGTACAGACCTCCAGGTCTTCTATGGTTGGTATTGAAATTAAAGGCGTGTGTCTGCTATGCTGGCTGTGTCCTTGAACACACAGAGATCCGCCTAGCTCTGCCTCCCAAGTGCTGGGATTAAGGGCGTGCCCCACTACTGCTCAGCTTCTGCTCTGGCTTGCTCTGACCTCAAGGCAACTTTATTGACATACAAATAAAATCACATTTCAATACAAATAAAATATCACTATATTTCCCCTTTTCTATTTTAATAAAAAGAAAAAAAGGAAAAAGTTATAACTAATATAAGAAAAACTATATACAAAAGTACAATAACTATATATACCATATATACAAACAATAAATACCTAAACAATGTCTAGTCCATTTGTAATTGACAAATTCAGAGAAAATAATTCCATTATCTATCCTAATTGGCTCACTCCTTCTCTAAACCAGACATATTGCTAAAAAAAAAAGGTTAGGATATTCTTGTGTACCAAATCAGAAGAGCTCTCTGGTGTGGGACAGAGAAAAACCAATATTTTTCTTTAAAGCAGGTTGATTATAAATGAGATCTCTTTCTAAAGAAGAAAGGGGAATATGATATAGATATAATAGGATGAAAGGGTAGATTAGGGAACTTACTTCTAAAGAGCAACAACTTGTTTAAAATGTTTTACATTGGTTTAGATTTTAGTCTAGTGATACAAACTTAGTTAATTTTGTTATTTTGTGTGTATATTTCTACTCTTGTTTAAGATATTATGTTCATATAGCTCATTTTAAATTGAAATGGATAATTAAAAATAGATTAATAATTAGTCATCTATGATAATCATACTCGTAGCCATGTTAGTTAAGTCTTCTAGATATACATAGACATATTTCAGATAGATAGGTAATCTTCAAATACTTCAAAGACCTACAGAATATGGCATTTAAAATACTTTTAAAATTTAGACTTTCTGGACAGTGAGACATGTCTGCTCCTGGCAGTACCGATTTACTTCAGAGAGGAGGATGGGCATTGAAGACACTTCATATGGAGTTTATCTTCACCTTGGCAAAAATAGCCATTTGAGCAATAAACTGTTCTTGCCTGGGCTGCTTGATCAACTGGACATGCAGGACCCATAGAAAGGTGACCACTGAACTTTGCTTGACAAAATGGTCCTTCAGGTTCCTGCTTCACAGAGGAAACTGCCAGACATTCTACAGGACACTGAGAGAAGTGACCGAGAGACTCTAGCCCTGTGGGCTGAAGACAACTTTACAAAGGAACATTAGGTGACTGTCCAGACTGCCAGCTGTCTCTGCCTACCCTACAAAATTCCCGAGAGTTGCTTGCATCCTTCTCCCATTTCTCAGGTAATATTATATCCTTCTGAGGTCTTTGATGTGGTTAAAGACTAGATAGTTATAATTTCCTCAGTTATGATACAAGATAAGTTAGATATAAAACCTTAGACTCACAAATATAAGATAGATAGGATATCTTCTTTAATATTGTAACTGTAATTCTTGCTTGATAATTGTTTTGTTATATGTAATTGTACTATGTAAAAGTTAAAACCTTCCTTAAAAAAAAAAAGAAAAGGGGAAGTGCTGTGGATATCGCTCTGTGTAAATAAAGTTCTGATTGGCCAGTGGCCAGGCAGGAATATAGGCGGGACAAGAGAGAAGAGAATTCTGGGAAGTAGAAGGCTGGGAGGAGACACCACCAGCCGCCGCCATGAGAAGCAATGTGTAAAGACACTGGTAAGCCACAAGCCATGTGACAAAGTATAGACTAACAGAAATGGGTTAATTTAAGATAGAAGAAGTAGATAACAAGAAGCCTGCCACAGCCATACAGTTTGTAAACAATGTAAGTTTCTGTGTGCTTTCTTGGTTGGGTATGAGCAACTGTGGGACTGGCGGGTAAGTGAGATTTGTCCTGACTGGGCCAGGCAGGAAAACTCCAACTACATGTGGTCTCTAATATATATATACAGTTGATAGGTAGATAGATAGATAGATAGATATCCATATATATATACTAAAGTATGATCTGATGAACACTCATACTGAGAGAAAGGAAAGATTATCACCTGGCATTCAGGGCCAGAATATGCATATAACAGTGTCTTTGCTCCATCACTGGATGTCAATGAACCTTCCTTATTCCTTAGTCCTCTGCCATGTAATCCACAAGTCCAATTCCCAAAGCTGCCCAAGGGAACAGTCTCTACTGGGCCCCTGGAGCCACTGTCTGTCAACCAAGCTGTGTTCCTATACTGTGACCCAATGACCCTGGACCAGGAACCATAGGAAATTGTGGATTAGCTTTTTTTTCATGGAACTGCTACTCATCAATTCAATCACTGGGATATTTTAGCCTAGAAAAAAAAATTCATTTCCTACACCTATTTCTCAGTTTTATTTGACCATTCTTGCATACAGTACATGGCAATCCCAACTGAAGCAGAATCTGGGTACTGTTACCATGTTTAAAATGACCTAATTCCCCCCTGGTTGTCTATAAAAGGAGCCTAAGAGCTTCTCAGGGGGTCATTGCTGACCCCTGCATGCAGGAATTCTTCTCTTGAGAAATAAATACACTTGCTTTTGCATACGTGAGCAGTGGTCTTTTGTGGGCTGATCTGTAGACCCTACCACAAACTAGAAGTGAAAGCCAGTAAAAGCCAGTGAAAGCCAGTGAAAGCTGAAAGCCCAGCACCAGTCATGTATTTCCTCCAGCAAGGCACCACCTCCCAGATGTTGTAACCTCCCCAAACGGTGCCACCCGACTGGGGACAAAGCTTTCAAATGATGGTGTCTATAGGGGACATTTCTCATCCAAACCACCACAAGGAGCAAAACGCGATATGAAATCTCAAAACATTTCACCATAAATGACTTCATAATTATAAAGGAAAATAGCTCTCAGTAGGAAACCTGGGGAACACCATCTTAACTAAATGATAAAAAGTAACATCATCTATATTTGAATAACCCAGCATCATGTGCATCCCAACAGAACACACCAAAGACACAGTATTTCTCCCATGGCTGCTTGCCTGAAATGTAGAACCCAGGTATAATCGTAAGGAAATACCAGACAAATGAGCTGAGAGACAGTCTACAAAGTTAAGCCAAGATAAAGGAAAGAAATACTAAAGCCTGAGAAACTGACCCACAGTAGACTCTCATGGCAAAAACAATAGGCTGTATGGACTGCTATCTTAGGTTTTTCTCACTGTGATGAAACACCATGACTAAAAGCAACTTGGTGAGGATAAAAAAAAAAAAATGTAATATAAAATGTAATGTTAAAAAAAAATGTAATTTGCCTTACACTTTCACATCACTGTTCATCAGAAAAGGAAGTCAGGGCAGGGACTCAAACAGGGCAGGAACCTGGAGGCAGCAGCTGAGGCAAAGGCCATAGAGGATGCTGCCTACTGGCTTGCTCCTCATGGTTTGCTCAGCCTGCTTTCTTATAGAACCCAGGACCACCAGCCCAGGGGGATAGCCCCCACACAAAACGTGCTGCACCCCCCCATCAATCACTAATTCAGAAAATGACCTACAGTCAGATCTAGAGTCATTTTTCTCAATCAAGTTTCCCTCCTCTCAGATAACTCTCCCTTGTGTCAAATTCCTGTAAAAGTAGCCAATACAACTGGCTTTAGAGAAAGCAACATCTGGGTGTGGGCTGTGGGTCAAGTCACTCTATGTCAGTTTTGAAGTTCTTGACTTTGATCTTTGTATTTATGGCATGCAGGAGCTTTCCTCCTTCAGAGGACAGTACAACAAACCTGATGCCCTCTAACTGCTCTAAAGTGATTCATGAAGAAAGTCAGGTTCACGGGCATACATCTGTGGGTACATAAACCAAAGGATGAAGCTAGTGTCACAGAGCATATGCAACTCAGAATTGCTAAATTTGGATAAAGAGTTATGGGAATGATTATACTATTCTTGCAAATTTTCTATTAGTTTCAATTATGTCAAGTTAAAAGAATTTTTAAAAGGAATATTTATGGTTGTAGCAAGGCCTTAAATTCTGAGTTATCCTGTTTAGATCATGAGCCTGATAATATTACCCAGAATCCTCAGCTTGAATCCATAAAGCACCTCCCTCTCGGTACATGTCTCTTTTTACTGAAAGTGAGATATCCGCAAACTTAACAAAAGACCCTGAGTCAGAAGCTTGCAGGAAACAGAGGAGCTACCAATGTTGAGGACTTCCCACCATGTAGGGGACATGGTTAGGGCCCCACTGCAGAAACTGCAGCCCCAAGTCTACTATATGCAAAGTTCACCGTGGCCTTTAACTACATACTGTTAACAAACCCCTTCACCTCTCTGACACCTCATGGCTAAAACTGAAATGAAGAATAATCCTGTAGGGTTGAGTGAGGAATGAAAATGAATATACACAAAACTCACACAATAGACCTGTCAAGCTGGTTTAGGGGATAAATGTGCTTGTCCTCAAGCCTGAAGACCTGATCTAGGGCCTCTGTGGTAGACCCTCTGACCCTCACACGCACACCACACCACACGAGCATACTCAACAAATAAATAAGCTAATGTAATAATTTTTAAAAACCATAGCCAGGTACTTGATAAGTCATCAGATTGTGCATGCAGAACTTCTACAGGTCTCCGCAATAACTCTTCAGAACCATGCTGAGGAAAACATCCTCACCCTCAATTTTTTTTTTTTCACTCTAGCAAACAGAATCACAGTTGCATGCATCACAGTGTGTAAATGTGCCACCCTGGAGTTGAACCCAGCATGATGATTCTAAATCTAAACTCCTTTGACAGCTTGGACCTCCCACTGTGTAAATGCCTAGGGGAGAGAGTGGCAGTGTGGCCTGTGTCCCACGCTTGAGAACAGTGACCCTGCAGCTAACAGCTAAAGGACACCCATGGATCTTAGTCTGTGTGTTGAGGGCTTCATTTACATCTTCTTAATAAATGATGGGGTAACTCGAAATGACATTTTCATTATTACTTCAAACCATAGGACTGCTAGAGACACATCAGTTATATACTGCTATAGTTAGTCTCTGTCCATCTGTCTTTGACTGCTGGTACTGACATCACTACCAGCCCTGGCATTATTAAGGAATATCAACGACGGGCCGGCTATCAAGTTCATCAGACTTTGCTTTTAAGGCAAATTACAAAAGCTAAAATTTGGGCCTCAAAAAAAAAAAAAAAAATCAATCAAGAATTACAAAGGAGCTTCGATTTCTGTACTTCAGCAGAATATTAATACTATCGCCTCTCAGCTGAGAGAACACGGGCTGAAGGATCCTGAGAACTCCTGAGCCTCAGTTCTGACTCAGTTTCTGCAGTGGGGCCCTTACTATGTCCTCTACAGTATGGGAAGTCCCCAGCTTTGGTAGTTTCTCTGCTTGTCTCCTGCAAGCTTCTGACTGAGGGTCTTTTGTTAAGTTTGCAGATCTCTCACTTTCAGTAAAAAGAGATGTGTACAGAGAGGGTAGGTACTTTCTGGATTCAAGCTGAGGATTCTGGGTATTATTATCAAGCATGTGATCTGAACGGGACAACTCAGAATTTAAGGCCTTGCTACAACCTTAAATATTCCTTGCTGAGACTCAGTTCTGACACCCATTAGCCAGCTAGTGAAAACTAGACTAATCACTACGGCTGTCGTTGAGGGGAAGAAATAAAAAAATACTAAGAAAAGTGAGTCAAACTCTATCTGTGAAGAGAAACAAGACAGGCTAGTTGCAAAGGTGAATGGCTACAGGCAGACATGTTTTAAAGTGTTTTAAAAGCACATTTACCTGTTCATACAGCCCCTAGTTGCACAAAATAGAAGCTAAATAAATATGGGGAGACAGGGAAAAGGCAATGTTCTTTAAAGTTGTCAGTGATGGCAGAGGCCAGTCCAGTCACTCCTAACCACAAGAAGAGCTTTGAAAAAAAGACTAGAAAGAGCTGGAGAGATGGCTCAAGTGGTTAAGAGTACTGGCTGCTCTTGGGGAGAATCAGTGTTGAGTTCCCGGCATATATAAGTCCAATCTCAGGGGATCACATGTGCTCTTCTGGCCTCCGCTGGCACTGTGTGCATTCAGGTGGTGCACAAACACACAGGTGAGACATCGACACACCTAAAATAAAAATAAGTACAAATTTTTCCAATGGGAAATGACTAATTCCAGGGCTGTTCTACTCAGTCATGTTTAACTAAACTTCAGTCCTGGCAGAGAGCATGGATTAAATTTGGCACCAAATTTGAACTCGTACCTATCTTAAAAGCAGTTGCTTCGAGTTACCAACTACCCAGTATAACCTCACCTGTTCTCCTAAAAACTGCTCGAGCCACATTCTAGTTCAGAAGGAGTGAGACAAACCTAGCTAAGTTCGATCAAAAGGGAAGGAAGGGAGAGATCTGTCCATCCTGCTCACTGCTTTACCTGTGATGAAGTGATGACTCACACATGGAGAGACAGGCATGGACACACGGACACGGATGGACGGACAGACACACACACACACACACACACACACACACACACACACCTGTGTTGAAAATGTGCCTCTTACTTCTGCTCCATCTTGTTTCCTTTCCTTCCTTCTGACGGCTCCTGAGTCTCCCTTATAATTTTCTTGGCCCAATTGATGGATACATGACGAAAAAGAAATAAACTAACCCTAAGCAGTAGATACTTTCTTGGTACCCACAAGCCCTTGGTGGAGATCCTGAGACATTAATTCCACATCATGATCAACCAGGCCTTGGCCAGTGCCAGACAACCTGTTGCCATGGAAACTCCCAAACATTGCCTTTGTTTCTCTTTCTGATGCAACCCTGAACGGCTGTAAGTACTCTGGGGATAGATAAGGCCATTAGCCTCTGTTCCACCTTGTGCTCACCCAGGAACAAAGCTCTTTTTCTGACTTCCCAACTGTCCAAGTTGTGACAACCTTTCTAATCCATGAAGACTCCAGTAAGGGCCTGGTTCAGACCTACATGTCACACAGGCTTAGAGTGGAGGGGGCTATTGCTGTCAGTCCTGAACAATATTCAGTAAAACCAAAGTCCTTTACAGGGAGGCCAGGCTTCCTTCAAAGTGAGATAGCAATTCCAAGCATGCACAGCAAAGCTCTCCACTGAGAAGGAACTTTCTAGACCTGCATAATCCTTCATCAACATCCACAGTACTCAGTATTTCGTGAATACATCCAAATTCAAGCACTCTCTGGCTATATCTGAATTTTATTCAAAGTGCTTACTCACAAGGCAATGTGATATGAACAATAAAAATAATAACTGTTCAACTTTATAGTAAGATTATTATTATATACATTTAATATGTACATATATATATACTTTGTTTATTTTCCACAACATATTAATGATGTGTTATCATCTTTCCATACCACACCCAAGGAAAATTATGCTCAGCTATAACATGACATTCTTGCCCAAAGGCAAACAATAATTGGGAGGTAATGGAAACCAGCTTCCAGCTGGATTTCCTTAACCCCAATGCCAAGGCTTTTAACTGCAGGTGAGAGACAGGGTGCTTATTGATCCTTCACATTTGGGAGAAATACAGCTCCACAGAGGCTAATAACAGCACATTTAGAAGGATGCTAGTGGTCCAGGGTTCCATTGCACTTGAAAGCCCAGGGCATTACATCTGTCTTTTGTAAGTAGAAATTCCACCGGTTCACCAAATTTGTGCATCCTATTAAGTATACATTCAGAAAAGCAACTCTGTCCACAGCCTTGGCTGATGGCAGATTTATGATAGTTTTGAGGTTTAGATGCACAGTACTCACTCTGGCTAATAGATGTCTATTTTTGTCTATTGCTCCTACAACAGGGTCTTTCCAATCTACTCAAGAGAGAGAAATCCCAAAAGAGGGGATGCTCATGGAGCTCTGGCAAACTGCCTACATCCAACATTGAAACTGACCTTTGGATAGTCTGCTGAGTGGTCCCCAGACAGACACTGGCCCAGAGTGCCTCTGACTATATCCAGTGAGGCCCCAGTGGCTTCTCTTCTTGAGAACTCCCAGTTAGAATGAGAAAAATCTTCATCACTTTCAGCCTGAATGCTCAGTCTGGTTGAATCCTATAGAGGTTAGGATGTGGCCTTGGGCCATTGACTTCACAGCTCCTCCCAGAGCCTCCCCAGCCAGGACCTAGCAGGACTTACTCCTTCATTGTACATGCTCACTACCAGATCTTCAAGCTCACACTCTCCCCCACCAGCCTTCACACGTTGTTATACAGTGGGATTCATCATCCATACTGGGGTACACCTAAGAGTAAAAAAAGTGGGCTGTATTAGTAGCTAGGTTCACTAACAGAGAAATCTGCCAACATAGATCCAGTCCACCCTGTGAAATACCCACAAAACTTTCCTATCTTAAAATAAATTACAATTATACTGTGTATCTTTTTGGAGACTTACTCAATTCCTTCCTGTGATGGTTTGAAAGAAAATGGCCCCTACAAGTTCACAGGAAGTGGCACTATTAGGAGGTGTAGCCATGTTAGAGTAGGCGTGGCTTTGTTGGAGGAAGTTTGTCACTGAGGGTGGGCTTTAAAGTCTCAGAAGCTCAAAACTGCCTAGTGACTCACAGTTCACTTCCTGCTGCCTGCTGATCCAGATACAGAGCTCTCAATTCTTTCTCTAGCACCATATCTGCCTATGCACTGCCATGCTTCCTGCCATGACAATAATGGACTAAACCTCTGAAACTGGAAGCCAGTCCAAATTAAATGTTCTCCTTTATAAGAGTTGCTGTGGTCATGGTGTCTCTTCACAGCAACAGAAACCCTCGCTAAGACACTTCCCCTTTCACTACCAAGATTCTGGAAACAGTTGTGAACAATACTACTTCCGTGTGTTCACCTCGCCCTTCCTCTCTGATCTCCAGCCCTCTGACCCACCATTCAACTAAACTGACTTTCTGCATCCCCAGTCCCTTTGGTCCCCTTGGTCCTCATCTTGCTCCTGTAGCCCTAGCCATCAGATTCCTGGAGACCTCACTGCATCATCTGCCCTCTGTCAGTAACAGATACCTTAAAATATGCAGGAAAAGCCACCCTCTCCAGGTCAGAGTGCAGCTGTCCTTCACTTGATGTAATTAGGGTCTCTCTCAGCCTCACCACTTCTGGATTCTGGGCCACCAACCCGGGTCTTCCTGGTATCAGCGAGCAGAGACTCTGCTTTTCCCCAGGCTGTCTCCCTCATCTGTCCAAGCCTCACACTGTCCTTGACTTTGTTAACGTCCTCATGCTGAAGGCTGCAAGCATAGTCAGAGGTAACAAAATCTCCCAAGTCCTCACTTTTCAATATTTCCTGAGTTGCTTTCTTCCATCTTGACCTTGTGTTGTGGATTCTTTTGTCAACCCAAATAAAGGATTTTACGTTTATCCTGGTTATATTGCAACATCTTAATTTCAGGCCTATTTCACAGCCTGTCAAGACCCTTTTGAACATTAATGCTCTCATCTATCATGTTAGCCCTCCTTCTATTAAGTTATCTACAAATTTGATAAGCATCCCTTACGCGATTTTCTCTTCTCAGTGTCAATTGCAGCTGGACGACAGCTGATTTTTCAAATGTAAGTACCAAAGACCCTCCACTGTCTCTTGGGTGCTCTGTGTGTGACACCGGGTATCATCGGGAATTCTTTGTGCCCCTACGCAAAGGCCACGACCGCTGTCATTTGGAACAGTGATTCTCAAGCTTTAGTGGATTTGGGCGCCACCTGTCACACTTACTAGACCACTAATTCATGGGCAGAAGCTGCAGGAAGCCTGATCCCACAAATTGGAAAGACTCCAAGAATGGGTGGGTACCTTTAACAATCCACAGTATCCCACAATAATCAGAAACTGACATTTTAGCCATCAACTTCTGCCTTTCTGAATCTGTGGGGAAAGGGTGACGGTAACACAGAGACGTGGTGTCTCCAGACTGCTGTCTCAGCTTCCAGGCACCTCTTAGAAACAGTACATTCCTAAACTCAGCCATTCTTCATTCGGAGTTTCTCGAAAAACTCACGCTGTAGGCAAACTGTACTGAGTGGCTCCTTGGAGGATCAAGGACTCAACATGAAACTGTTTAATGAGGTGAATATACTCATCTCCCCCTTCATGTCTTTAATTTAAGTAGATTTGAGGCCAAAACAACTCTTCCAGTTGACATGTATGAAATATTACACCAAAGTCATTCAAAGCAATTTCAAGTAGCTCAATACTTTATTTCTAGCTTATCTCACTGTAAATCCCATGGTGTGTTTATTTAACTCAGTATTATTCAATTTTCTTTAAATCTCATGAATCTGGTATGTGTGTGTGCGTGTGTGTGTGTGTGTGTGTGTGTGTGTGTTCCTTGTCTTTACATATTCTTGCACTCAGCTGTTTTAAAATATTTTAAAGTATTACACATTGACAGGTTTATTTGGGGGTTATTTTGTTTGTTTTTATTTTTGACAAAGAATACCATGTAGTCCCGGCTAGCTAGAACTCAACTCCAGCTGAGAATGACCTTAGACTTCTAATCCTCCTGCCTCCACTTCAGGGATTACAGGTGTACATGACCAAGCCTGTTTCTTGTGGTGCTAAAGGTCAAGCCGAGGCTTTGTACTTGTGGTAAGTACACAACCAGCCCAGCTAAGTATCAGACCAATAGTCACCTTCTCACCTTCTCTTATTTTTAAGTTGGTAAGTATCTTAAATTTAAGCCTTAAGACTGCTTTGCCTGTTTTCGTTTTTTAATTTCCATTTTTATTTTGCATGCTTGTGGACAAGTCCATGTGTACAGGTTCACTTGTACATGTGTGTAGAGGTCAGTGGAGGGGCTGTCAAACTCAGGTCAAGTTTGAGTGGCAAGCACTGTACTGACCGAGCCATATCCCAGCCCCACCTTATTAAAATACTTTCATTGTGTTTAACTGTTCTCATCTACATTTTTTTCTACTTTTGGTTTCACACAGCTCAAGCTTGACAAAAAGAAAGAGGAGCGGGTGTGAAACCTAGGAATGTTCAAATTGGAAAGAACCCATACCACAAACGGCGAACAGCAAGGCTTCCCAGCCAGCTTCATACCCACTCCTCAGTCTTCTAATTTCTCATCCCAAGGGCCCAAGAGATTCCCAAGAAATCTCTAGCCAGAGGCCTTCAAATAATACATCAAATACCTTATGTCGTTTTTGTTTTGCCGTTAATCTGTTACACAGTTTCCTAACAACCTGTGTCAATTATGCATTAAGAAAACCACAGAGGTGGCACAAAAATGTGTCAGTGTGCCACTGAGGATTGGAAAGAAAAGAGAAGAGAAGAGAAAGAGAAGAGAAAGAGAGGCTTCCTCTCAGAGTCATTGACAAAGGTTAAGCCTGAATTAGAATTCTCTACTTTGTCTCCCTGTGTCTTCTGTCTATAGTTTGTGGTTACTGGCCTGTCCGTGTTGCCTGTCTTTGTACGTGTGTCATCCGCCAGTGTGTTGAGCCTTTGTGTGTGTGTGTGTGTGTGTGTGTGTGTGTGTGTGTGTGTGTGTATGACTGTGTGAGTGTGTGTATGTGTGTGTGTGCCTATGACTGTGTGCTCTGCCTCTGTATGTGTGTGTTTGTGTGTATGTGTGAGTCTATGACTGTGTGAGTGTGTGTATGTGTGTGTGAGAGTGTGTGAGAGTGTTATATGGGTATGTGAGAGAGAGTCTACGACTATGTTGAATGTGTCTGTTGAACTTGTCCCTAAAAAGGGCTTTGCTCTGAATTAATTGAACAGTATAGATAACACCATATAAGAAAGAAATGGAGGAGACCTGCTGCAGAAATTTTAACAGGGCTTTAGGAGGAAAGAAGCCACTACAGTGACCCAGAACAGCACTCAGAACCACAATCAGACATTATCATCTATAGTCACATGTTGCCTCCAACATTTATGGCATATTAGTTTTGTTTACCATTGCTTTCAACCTACAACTGATTTAAGCAAATAATTATGATAACACATATTTTGGGTTAGGGGTATAGAATAGTACATAACTTGAAACTGAACATGTGCATTTAGCTTAGGCTGTAAAAGCTGATTGTATGGGTTAGCAGAAACTAAGAACAAAGAGAATTGCCTCCTGAGAAACCATACAAAGACTTTCACAGCCTCAAATGACATGCACACGTGAGTTCTGCAGTATTTGACTGGCTGGTAGGTCAACCAGCCAACCAAGTTTGTCTAGGACTAAGAGGTTTCACTAGACAGGAGAATGTTGGTGGTGGTATTTTACTCTTTGGAGGAGCCTGCCTCCCAGCTCCCAAATAAATCACACACAGAGTCTTATTCTTACTTATGAGTGTTCAGCCTTAGCTTGGCTTAGTTTCTAGCCAAATTTCCTAAACTTAAATTATCCCATCTACCTTTTGCCTCTGGGCTTTTCCAGTTCTCTTACTTCTATAAATCTTACTCTTACTCCATTGCTGGCTGTGCAGCTGGGTGGCTGGCCCATGATGTCCTCCTCCTTCTCTGGCTCCTTTTTTTCCTTACAGTTTTCTCCTTCTATATATTCTCTCTGCCTGCCAACCCTACCTATCCTTCCTCCTGCCTCGCCATTGACCATTCAGTTCTTTATTAGACCATCAAATGTTTTAGACAGGCACAGTCACACAGCTTCACAGAGTTAAACAAATGCAACATAAACAAAAGTAACACACCTTAAAATAATATTCTACTACAGAATTTCAGTTCTAAAACTAGTACTGTCTGGAGCAAACGAAAGCAGCATCAAGACAGAGAGCAGATAATTAATTAAATAGATAACATTTTTTAAGGCCAGTCTGCATGGGAATTGTATGAATCCATTTTTTCATGTCTTAGCTCTCCTAGAAGAACATTTAAATTTCATGGCCTCCCCTAGTGCTATCCCCATAGATCAGTGTATTGCTCAGCCCTCATCAGAGAAGCCTCTTCTTGCAGTAGGTGGGAACTAATAGAGACTCACACTGAACAATACGCAGAGAATGAGAGACTATGGAACACTCCACCCTAAATTATCACATCCTTCACCTCAAGGCTCAGGTGTGGTGATATATTGTGTCCCCCAAAATACTTGTGCACCCTAACAAAGCTTATCTGAGGATCAGAGGAAAAAGCCAGCCACTATATTAAATGTAGAAGTCTGGCCTTGGTAGCACATGCCTTTTATCCTAGCATTCAGAAGGAAGAGATCCACCCAGATCTCTGTAAGTTCAAGGCCACATTGGGGAACGGAGCCAGGCATGGTGACACACACCTTTAATCCCAGCACTAACCGTAAAAGTCTGGAGGTCTGTACATACAGACAGGAAGTGATGTCGCTGGGCAGGGAGAGGAAGTGAGATGGCAGAACAGAAAGGTACATAGGTGTGGGTAGACAGGAAGTAGGTCTCTTTGGAGACTGAGGCATCGGAAAGATGATGTTGGCTGTGACTTCTCCTAGTCCTCTGATCTCTTGGTTTTCACCCCGTTATCTGGCTCCAGGTTTTTGGTGTTGTTTTTTTTTTTATTAAGAAGACCATTTAGCAATTTGTGTTCCACTCGGGAGTCTACGAGGAAGAGGAGAAAAGAACTCAGACACTGTGACAGCATGCACAGGACCTGTATAGGTTCAAACCAGACGAAATCTCATCCAGAAGGAGAAGAGGACACCAAGTCCCACCCCTAAACAAGAAGCTACCTAAAACTGATAGCTGCTAGGAGAGGGGAGGGAAATCCATTTTCTTCAGTAGAGTGGCACTAAGTACATCAACCACCCCTCAGAGCAGGCCTCATGCTCAGTGGTAGTTTAATGTCAGACTCCTCATAAATGACCAGAGCACGGCTAGTTCGTACCATCAGTTCACTAAAGGTCCTTGTACTGGAGCATGAGGTTAAACTATTAATAAAGTTAGCATCCTTGGGTGAAAATCAAAAAGCCTGACAGGAAAGCGAGCTCATCTTTCACTTGGTGGTAAGCTAAGGGGGTGTTTTGAAATAGAAAGCATATTGCCCTCCAAAGGTAATCTTTTCTGCTATAGGAAGGCATTACTGAGGAAGAAAATAAATAAATAAAAGGTTACCACAACTTCAGTCTGGGGATAACCAGAACTGCAAAAGGCAGATGTTCCCCCCCAAATCAATCACAATAAAGCATCCACAGAATAATTAACGCTGCCCCTTTCAGGTCTACCTACCACGAGAAGTGCTTTGCAGAATGAAAAGATACCTGAATAATTCAAGACTACCTGCCTCTCATTTTGACGAGCCATCCCTATCTACCGAATGTCTTGTCTCTACCTACAGGGCAACCCACTTGAGGCTTTTTATACTGACATCCTCTTAATGGAGGGAGCCTAGGAGTGAGTCAATAATCTTCATTTTGAAGTCCCAGTTTATCCCCCGTCTCTCGGCAAATAACCTTTGGAAGTCACTTAACAAATAAATATACCCCATTCCTGAGGGATCCGATCAGCAATCATATGGATTTTTCTTCTCTGGTCAAGTTCTAGTTGTCAATTGTCATTTGTAAGGGAAACTGGGAGGAAGTTAGAAACAAAGATGGCAATTATCCAGCTAATCTGGGCTTCGTATACAGCTTGCACCTGTCAGGCATACAGCAGAATGTTTTGTTTCCATTGGCAAAGCTGCCAGGTGATTGCTAACATCCTTTGTTCTGGTCCGATGTGTAGACAGCCACAAGAAGAACTGAAATGGAGACGTTGTATGATGCCGGACTCAAAGCTCACTGTTCAAAGGCAGAGATTTTACTGCCTATCAAATTCAGAAAGTGGTCCTAAAGGTAGTTTATTTTCTTGGGTAAGCCATTGTTTTCTCTTAAGGGATCAATTGCCTGAGTGGCTGTGGTCTAAGACAAGGAAAGTCAGCTGAAAGTCCAAGACAGAAAATGATCCCTCCTATACATTATTTGCACATTTGGAGGAAGATGCCAGATCTTCCCCAGTGTCACAGGCTTTCTCCTCACAAAAGCCAAGGCGCTGGCATCTAGAGACAACCAAAGCCTTTAGGGATGTGGCAATGGCTCAGAATGCTTTCTAGCCCTGAGATCTCTGCTTGTGTTTCTTTATTACATTCTTTGCCCCAGTTCTAATGCCCCAGAGGACAGAACAGCTGGGTGCCCAAGGGCCATGCCCTGTGGCATCTCAGCAGGGCACTGCTCTTGCCTTCCTTGACTTCTTCACGGTAGTCCGCCTGCTTCACAGCTCCATGGATTCCATTACACACTTGGCTGTTTGTGTTGGCAGCTCTAAGTCATTAGGAGGGGCAGAACGCTACAACAATGAAGTTATCCGGCCCCTCTGCTCAGCACAAGACCAGCCTTTCTTCCTCCCAAATACCGACTTCCATCTGTGACGAAGAGCTCTGAAATCATCCTTCTCAATCCGCTCACTTTTGCATCACATCAAAGGGAAGGTCAGTAATCTTCTTGACAGATTTAAAAGTAAGCTGCTAGCACTCTGTTCTGGGAACTCACACCCCCAGCCCTCAATGGGCACCTCCAAGGCAGCTCCGCTGCAGCTTCCAGCCGCTTTTCAGAAACGCCTAAGGACAGAACAGCTCTTCAGACCCCTGAAGCAAAGTGCTTTCCACACCTGTAAACCAGAGGTATGCCTAAACACATACGCAGACAAGCTCGTCCTGGCAAGGTGGAGGACAATAGCAGGCATTCAGACCCTGGTTTCCGTGAACTCTTATATAAGAGTCGTTTCCAAATACATCACTGTCAATCCACACCTGTAGCCAGTAACCCAAACAACTGGATTGGCCACCCATTATTTCTAAAGGTGCATGAGCCCTGTTTTACAAAGCTTTGGTCCTGTTTCATTGAGGATCCTATGTTTTACACTGAACAAATGAATTATAGGTTAGCACATTCCACTCTTTGAAGAACACACATTCCTATTTCCAAAATGTACATGCATACATTTGTTTAAAAATAGCAGCCTTCATTATCATAATGATTCCCCCTGTGTTCTGAGGGGTGGGAATTAGTAGCAAATGTAAATGTAATCAAGGGCACCACCATGCTCTTAACTTGGCAAGTGAAAGCCATTTAGGTCTTCCATCATGTGGCAAGGCCAGTCGGCATTACCAAAGAGTCTTAGGGGGAGACTGATTGCCAGCTGACGTTTTTATCCACACTTGCCTCATTTGAAAAAAAGCAAGCTTGCTCTTGATGTCACATGTAGGTAGAATTGAGGGAAATGACACTGGTGCAAGTCAACATTGGTGCTTTTCTAAGAGCTGAGTTGCCTAGAGATAGCAAAAATATAAAAACGTGCAGGTTCACCTCTGTAAATCTACTCAGACATAGAGGCACATGCACAAAGAGAGACATGTTCACAGCACTGCTGTGTACAGTAGGGAAAAAGAGGAAATAGATTTAACACAATAAGAGGCAATAGTCAAAGACACATGGTATGCAAATAAAATTAACACAATTATTTAAGATAATTATATGCCTCAGATGTTGGGTACATTTGAGAATATTTGAAATCAAGAGCATCTTGTAAATTTTATATAAAATGTATTCACACAACAAATGTTTATTGAGTACATACTAAGTAAGAGGTCACTTGCTATTAAGTACTAAGCAGTTGTTGCTCTTGGAGAGAACCTGGTTCTGTTCCCAGCATCCATATGGTGGCTCACCACCATCTGGAACTCCAGTTTCAGGGGATCAGCTTGATTCTAAATCCACATCATAATCCATATCATAAATACTTTATAATCTACACTAGAGTCTCTGCACAGCTGCACAACTCTGCCACTGTAATAAGAAAAAAAAATAGCACCAGGTAATATGTAAACAAATGGGCTCCAATAAAACTTTATTTACACAAAAAAGGGGAGGTGGGATGCTGAATGAACTCAGGTACTACTGATAACTGGCTGAACTCTATTCCAGACAATTGGAATATACAAATAAAATAAAGCATGCATCAAGCTCTAGCATCATGGATTATATGCTATATAGTTGTTTCTCTGCATATATGAGCAACAGATTGCTCCAAGGGTGAATATTCACCAGTCACCCATAAGTTAATCACTGGGGACTGAGTCAGACCCTAGGATGTAAACATAAGAGATGTGTCCTCTGCCCTTACTCAACTCACGTTCTTGTGAAGATAACAGACGAGAAAGCAAATAAAAACCATACCTACAACATGTTAAAACTGATAACAAGGAACAGGGGTAATCAACATGTTTGTACCTGCGTGATGAAACATCTAATGAGTTTTCCTTTCTTTCCCCTGCCATTTGAAGGCATTGTTATAAGTATGTATTATTGTTTCAAAAGCAATAAAACTAGTCTTAAAAAGTTGTAACTAATGAAAAAGGATAAAGTTGATTTGTATTTTCTTCTGTACATGTAATTCTTGTGGATTTAGAACTGCATCTGCTCTGTGGTTTTATAGGAGGGATCAGTTGTTTTTAAAATGTCTGTCTTAAATAGTCTTACTATTCCCTAAAGAAAATACACAAACAAAAGTCTTTGTCTTTGGAATATGGATGAGGAACACAGTGAAGGACCAAAGAACCCTAATTCTCCATTCACTCCTGAATTTCAAATGTAAAACCAAGAGCTTATGGAGATATATAAGGGTAGTAATACAAAGACTTCAATCTTTTGATAACAATGATTCTTAAAAAATTACTTTTACTTTCATTTTGAAAGGAAATTGCACAAAAACAAAAATAATATTCTTTATCCAAAGCAAAACCCAGCCTTGGCCCCCCATTCTGGGAAGATGAGTCTGGCCAATCTTTGGTGGGGAGCTGACCATGATCTAGGTGGTATCACTTGATCTCATAACTGACTGGTGGGGGGCTGACCTCAATCTAGGTGGGAACTTCAGGTAACACTTAATCTCATAACTGACTCCAATCACATGGGCAATCAATCAAGTACACTAGGCACACTAAAAACTAGGTATCATGAGACTAGAAAGATGGCCCAGTGGTTTAAGAGCACTTGTTGCTCTTGGAGAGGATCCAGTTCAGTTTCCAGTACCCATATAGTGGCTTAAAATTATCTGGAACTCTAGGTCACGGGGATCCAATGACCTCTTCTGAACTCCTCAGGCATGTGGTGCACATACATGCAGGCAGGCAAAACACATAATATAAAAAATTAGTAAATTAAAAAAAATTTTAACTGGACACTATAGTTCAAAACAAATTCCCTGATTGGCAATACTGTAAGAGACATTTAAACAATAATGATTCCTGGAGCCTCCAAATTCTGTCTTTTGATGACTGCTTCTGACCCATGTCCTTTCCCTGTGATAAGGCATAGCACTGAGCCCTGTTGGCTTCAGTGAGTTTTGTGACTCTTTCTAATGAGTTGTGGAACCAGAGGCTATTTGAGGGAACTCCATTGTCTTAGTTAGGGTTTCTATTGCTGTGGAGAGACACCATGGCCACAGCAACTCTTATAAAGAGAAACATTTCATGGAGGTGGCAGCTTACAGTTCAGAGATTTAGTCCATTATCATCATGGCAGCATGCAGGCAGATATGGTACCGGTGAAGGAGCTGCTACATCTTGATCCCTCAACAGACAACAGGAAGTGATCTGTCTCACTGGCCATGGCTTGAGCATATATATGAGACCTCAGAGTCTGCCTCCACAGTGACACACTTACTCCAAAAAGGCCACACCTCCTAACAGTGCCACTCTCTTTGGGAACCATTTGCTGTGGGATGTCTTTCTGTATGCTGTGAATATGTGTTGCTCTGACTGGTTGATAACTAAAGCTGCACTGGCCTATGGCAAGGAAGTTTTGAGGCAGGCAGGAAATCCAAGCAGATATACAGAGAGAAGAAAGAGGACAGGGAGACGCCAGCCACCGCCAAAGGAGCAGCAAGATGCCAGCAGACCAGCAATACCACAACAACGTGGCAACTTATAGATCAATAGAAATGGGTTAAGTTATAAGAGCTAGCTAGTGGCTGGAGAGATGTTTTTCCAGAGGTCCTGAGTTCAATTCCCAGCAACCACATGGTGGCTCATGACCATCTGTAATGAAATCTGGTGCCCTCTTCTGGCCAGCAGAACACTGTATGCATAATAAATAAATAAACCTTCTTTAAAAAAAAAAAAAAAAAAGAGCTAGCTAGCAAGAAGCCTGCCATAGGCCATATAATTGGTAATTAATATAAGCCTCTGAATGATTATTTTATAAGTGGCTGCAGGACCGTGGGGCTAGATGGGCCAGATGGTACCAGAGAAAATTCCAGCTACAACCATTTTCTTTCAAACCACCACATTCCACTCCCTGGTCCCCTAAGGCTTGTAGCCATATCATAATGCAAAAATGTATTCAGTCCAACTTCAAAAGCCCCATAGTCTGTAATAGTCTCAAATTTATTTAACAGTGTAAAGTTCAAAGTCTCTTCTAAGATTCATGCAATCTCCTAACATGTAATACCCTGTAAAATCAAAATCAAAAAGCAGATCACATACTTCTAACATATAATGGCACAGGATATACATTACCATACCAAAATGTACGGAAGGGGCATAGTAAGGAAATACTGGACCAAAGCAAGACCAAAAACCAGATGGACAAACTCCAAACTCTACATCTGTCTGATGTCAAAATGCTCTTCAGATCCCCAACTCTTTTCAACTTTGTTGACTGCAGCACACTTCTTTCTCTTGGGCTGGCTCGACTCCCTGTTAGCTGCTTTCCTTGGGAGGTATCTCATGGCTTTGGCATCTCTAACATCTTGAGGTCTCCAAGGCAATCCAGGCTTCACCTTCACAACTTCACACAATGGCCGCTGTTGGCCTCCATTCAGGGACACCCCTGTAAACAGAGGCTTTTCTCTGTCTCATTCTACAGCTACTTCCCAAATTATCACACAGAGGCTTATATTAATTATCAATGTTTGGCCATTAGCTCAGGCTTGTTACTAACTCTTACATTTAAATTAACCCATAATTCTTATCTATGTTTAGCCATGTGGCTCATGGCTTGCTACCTCATTTTATATGTATCCTGCTTGCCGAGCAGCTGGCTAGCATCTGCTGTTGACTCTACCCCTCCTCTTCCTTTATCTCCATTTAGCTTTCCTGCCCAGCATTATTCTGCCAGTTATAGGCCAAATCAGCTTTTATTATCAACCAATGAGAACAATACATATTCATAATGTATAGAAGGCTCCTCCCACAGCACAATCCTGACACATGCCTGGCCCCAGCAGCTTTCCTTAGTTTTAGAGGTAGGTTCCATAATACCTTTCTTCTATCCTTGAAGCCAGAACTACATGGCCAAAGCTGCCAAGTTCTGTTGCTTACTGGGGCTAGAACATGGCTGCCTCATTCAATGCTATCTTCATCGGCTTTGTTTCCTTCACTGCCTAAGCTTGGCTGTCCTGGAACTTGCTCTGTAGACCAGACTGGCCTTGAACTCATTGATCTTTTAATTACATGTCTACCAGCTTTCTGTTTTGGAACTTGCTCTGTTGACCAGGCTGGTCTCAAACTCAGAGATATACCAGCCTCTGCCTCCCCAGTGCTGGGATTAAAGGCATGCACCACCACACCCAGTTCTAAACTTTTCTTTAGTTCCTTCACAGAAGTTGGAAATTTATCTGGGTGGGATCTTGCCCTGAGGTCACCATTCCCTCTATTCCACTTCTTACTCTATTTATCTCCTTGAACAACATAGACCTTAAAGTTCCATTCCACTTCTTGGTGCTCCTTTATTGTTTTAACTTTAGCACAGTGGCTGCATCTTAATCTCCTGCTAGTTCAGCCATCAATTGTGACTCCGCAGTTATTGGCCTGCTTCTCTGCCAGCAGCCCTGCTGCTCAGACTGCAGCCTGGTGGGAATTCTGTTCCCACAGGCACTGGCTCTGCAGCTGCCTCTAAAGATAGCTTTAACTACATCTCTATTGTTCTATTTATAAACAAAACTCAAAGGTTGGTGTGAAAACTTGCTAGCTCAGAGAGGTTGGGTAGCACCTAGCTAAACTTGTCTCCTTGCTGGTGTCTCCCAAAGACAGCAAGCATCCTTCTACTCTGCCAAACAAACAAACAAACAAACAAACAAAATAGCCTTGCCACTCCAAATCCCTCCCTACTAGTTCTGGTGCATCTCTATCTCTTCAAGATGCCCTCTGATGCCATGTTATTACTTTCTGTTAACTAGTTGCGAAATCAGCCTCCTGACCCAAGGTTAATTTTGTTTAATGATTGAATATCCCCCCAACACTCCTTTTCTCCTCAAATTGTTCTTTCTCATAAATCTTTATAAGCATGAACGCTAGTAACCACACGACAGAGTCTATAGTAGGCTGAGATTTCCTCTGCCAACAGAATTAATCCAAAACTCTTCACTTTAGCCTCGGGAAGACTCTTTGGACAAGGGCAAAAGGCAGCCAGTCTTCACCAAAATACCATGATCTCTAGGCCACATATTAGTATTCTTCTCCTCAAACTTTTGAGCCAACCTACACACACACACACACACACACACACACACACACACACACACACACACATTTCAAATCACCCCCAGCACCACGGGCTGCCATGCTCCTACTAGGATGACCCACTTTAAAAAAAAAAAAAATCACTTAAAGCATTCAACTGCTTTTCTAACCCACAGTTCCAAAGTCCATATTCCTTCAGACAAAAACATGGTCTGCTCTATCACAGCAATATCCTAGTTCCTGGTAACAACTTCTGTCTTAGTTTGGGTTTCTATTGCTATGAAGAGATACCATGACCACAGCAACTGTTATAAAGGAAAATATTTCATTGAGGTGACAGCTTACAGTTCACAGGTTTAGTCCATTATCTTCATGGTGGGGAACATGGCAGCGTGAAGGCAGATATGGTGCTGGAGAAGGAGTTGCTCCATCTTGATCCCACAGGTTAAAGGAAGTGGTCTGTCTCACTGGGTGTGGCTTGGGTATATATGAGCCCACCTCCAGTGGCACACTTATTCCAACAAGTCTACACTTCCTCCAACAAGGCCACCCTCCTAATAGTGCCACTCCCTTTGGGGGCCATATTCTTTCAAACCACCACACCCATGAACTTGCAGTGAGCATCTAGGATCCTATATGAAGAACTAGGTTTGCAACTAGAGACCTAAGCCAGAGGCCCAGCTATGGTTCCTTCATCAAGTCAGGTATGTCTGTCTACTCATTACAAAGAAAATGAGATAACAAACACTCACTTGCTCTCCAGGGTCCAGAAAGGAGCTTTAGGTTCAATGGAGGAAGATTAGGCTAGAGAAGATGAAATATGTGCGGCTAAGTGGTATTGGCAAAATTGTGTCTCCTTCACCATCTTCTTAGTTGCAGTTCTGCAAGGTGTGTCCAGAGAAGTTCATATTGCTTAAGAAGAGAATCCTGTTTTCATGAGAGGGCTGGGAGCAGCCTCAGCTTGCCTCACAGTCTCACTGATCCTCGGAGGAAGTGTTGTCACTGGGTGATCTGTCTGGGAGACTCTACTCTTCCTGGAATCCAAGGTGACACCTGGTTTGGGACAGTGAGTGGAGATTTCTCCACTCCATTAAACCTAGCACAGGACATGTGAAAGTTCACAGATGTCCTTAAAAAACTCATGCCTTTAGCCTTGAGACAGGTGAGCTGGTTTAGTAAATCAAGGGCTAGTCAACTGTTAATCATCTACTTTTAGATAGACACTCCCTTAATGATTAGCATATATCCATGCAGAGATGAACAGGAATCTAACTCCATACTAGACAAAGGAGACAGATGCAAAAGACATCTCTGGGTACCTGATACATGTCCTTAGACCTTGCAGTTTGTTCCACTACATGTAGGGAACATTAAGAGACAAAGGAAGAAAAGACAGTGGACCAATGAGACCATCTCTCAAATCTGCAGTAACCTTGGAGGTCTTTCTCCTGTTGCTTCCTCTGGGTCCAGACATCACTCATCACATTTAAGAGATGGAAAAAGGGCCCCATACATTCATGTCTGACAAACATGCTCTCTCACCTACAGAAGCCACAGCAAATACTTCCCTACTTTACCTGTGTGTGTGGGGGGGGACATTTTTCTCCCCTAAAATATACATAGCGAAGAAGAGGCTGCAGAAATGGTTCAGTACTTCAGACCATTTGCTGAGCAAGCATGAGGACCCTCATTTGAATACCCAACACCTACAGGGATAGCAAGGCTGAGTGAACATCTCCAATACCCGTGCTGTGTGGGGCACAGACAGGATTGCTAGGGCTTGCTGTCTACTAGCCTAGCTTCAGGTGCAGGGAGAGACCCTCTCTCCATGAAATAAAGTGGGGAGGAATAGAGAATGACATCTACTATCCTATCTTTCCTGCCTACATTCACACACACATATATACACATACACATACACACATACACATACACACATACACACACACACACCACTGTACTTTCTTACTCCAAAGAACAAATTTAGCCAAAACATTTGGCCAACAGCTTTTAAGTAAATGAAAAGCACATTTCCAATGTAGTTTCTAATTTAGTCCTTTTAAAAAATGTGTTTCTCTACGTGTAAGGCCCCATGTGCAGTCTCTAGAAGCAACAACAGCAGTAGCAAACCTGTTTCCTAGCATGACTGGACTATGTAGCATGACTGTACATAAGAGTTTCAACAAAAAAAAAAATCGCTTCTCAGCCTTTTGGCTAAGATCAAGTGTAAGAGTTTCAAAAAAAAAAAAAAAAGCTGCTAACATTTTAAGGAGGTTTATAATTCTGCCTTTAGCTCCATGTTGTCAGTGATCAGAGGCTGAACACACCTGGGTTAAATACAGTCTGTTTTCCTTTGTTCACAAGAACCCCAGAGACTCTGTCCTCCTGGAAGCTTAGTGTTTGCAGACCCTGAGTCATCAAGCAACAACTTAACTTCTTAGGAGCAACACCCAGCTTTCCACAGTGGCAGGGTCCGGTCTAGCTTTAAGGTATGAAAACTTGATGCAGTATTTAAGGCTTACTCCATCATTTCCCGAGATTGCCCTTGTAGGTCTGATAGTCAAGTCCTGGGTTTTCCAGTCTGCTTTCTTAATATGAAAAATAACTTAGACAAAAGAATAGCCTGGTCCTCCAACAACAGCTAAGTCTAGAAAGCAAACATGTCTCTCCCTTAACTGCAGTTCTTCTCCTGGAGTTGTCTCTCACTCCCTTGGAGGGTTGACAAGCATCACAGAGTCAGCCTCTAAAAACTCAGTGAGTTCTGGGTTTCTCCTTGACCCCAGCTCCAGTGCTTGGCACTTGAAAAGATCAGGTGCAATTCAATTATGAAGCCGTGCCTGACTTTTTGAAGTGTAAATCCACCGCACTTGAAAATGGCAAGTGTAAAATCCATTCTTAAAAAGCACTTGACATTTTCACATCCGGCTTTACAGCCGTGGAAATGTGAGGATGCTCACCAGAGACAGCCAAGAGAAGCTTTAAAAAGAAGAAAGAAAAAGGGTTCTAATATTTGATCAGAAGCGGGAGTCTAATTTTTGGTTCTCTGAGTAGAAAATACGAACTTCTTTATTAGCTCGGCTTTGTAAAGCTCATCTCTGTGAACCAACTTTTTTTTTCTGATGATGCCTAACTGCTGGTTTATATGCCTAAATTTTCATGCCTTTCTCTTCATTAGGACTTGGGGTCGGTCTGCCTTTCTGTGCACACAGATGTCAGTTCACCCCACTGTCTTGGTTGCATACTTCTGTCATGAAATCAATATATGGACCCGGTGATTGACAACCTGTGTCTGGAACAGACCACACAGGAAATTTGTGGGCCACATGGTCTGTGTTGAGGGTTGTCGCAGCCTGAAAGCAGCCGCAGGCAATACACAAACAAATGAGCTTGATGTGTTGATTAAGACGATCATTTATTGGCACTGAAGTTCTAATTTCATATGATTCCTCATTATCATATTATTCATCTTTTGAGTATTCTTAATTCTTAAAAACAGTGGAAACCATTCTTACTAGGTAGTCAGGAGGATGGATTGGGCTCTGGGTCCCATTTTGCCGACTCCTGTGTGATAGTTAATCTTCATTGGCAATTTGACTAAATTTAGAATCATCTAGAAGACACTCCTCTAGGCATGTCTAATGGGTGTTTCCAGAGAGGTTTAACCAAAATAAAAGACCTACATTGAATGCAAGCAGCACCATCCACAGGCTACAATCCCAAATTGAATAAAAAGAAGGCATGCGGGCTCGTTTTATGTCCATTTGACTTTAAACAGCTACAGTCGTCAGTTGGGAAGAGGGAACTTCTGTTGGGGAAATATCCCCATGAGACTGGCCTATGGTGCATTTTCTTGATGGATGATTGATGTGGGAGGGCCCAGATCACTATGGATGGTACCACTTCTGGTCAGGTGGTCTTAGGGTATATAAGAAAGCAGGTTGAACAAGTCATGGTGAGCAATCCTGTAAACAGTGTTATTCCAAGGTCATTGCTTCAATCCCTGCCTCCAAGTTCCTCCCTTGAGTTCTTGCCCTGACTTCCCTCGGTGTTGGGCTGTGACCAAAGAGATGTAAGCCAGAAACCTCTTCCTCCGAGAGCTGCTTTTGGTCACGATATGTGTCACAGCAATAGAACCCAACCAAGACAAAGCAGAGAAGGAGAAAGGGAGCCGAGGACCAGCATTCTGTCCTTACTTCCTTGAGGACGGTGTGACAGCGGTCTCATGCCCCTCACTGGGAGAGGGAGCAAAAACAAACCCTTCTTTAGGCTGCCTTAGACACAGCAACAACAAAAGTAACTAATACACCCCGATAGAAATGGAGAAACTGATTTACCGTACTTAAGTGCAAATGTCCCGATGTGTCCCACACTCTCGAAGAAATCTGTTGAGGATCCTGGATTTTGAGTACCGTTATTGTTGCAAATGAACTGTTCGATCCTATAGGTGGTGCAGTAAGCCGGTCATCCAACTAAAGTCAGCTCTGCCTCACACTCACCCAGGAGCACCAGCTCTATCCCAAAGCCACCTTGTATGGTACACTTAAATTTCATAGCAGCAGCAGCAGCAGCAGCAGCATGTGGGGCCATTCAAAACAAGGGATCTCAGACTCTGTCCCCTCCATTTCCAAATCAGCTTCATTGAATCTTCTCTGACTGGAAAGTTTGCATATCATGTGGATCTCTTTACAGGAAGAGGAGAGAAGAGGAAAATCCACAGAGAGAGAAAGCAGACAAGTGACTGACATGGCTGGGCAGACTGGGGAGTGACTGCTTGGTGGGCATCAGGTCTCCCTGGTTGTGAGGTGACAGTTTCACAACATTGTAAAGACGCTAAAAGATACTGAAAATGATTCCCAATTAATTTCACATTAGATTTTACCTCAATAAAAAGTGTCCCCCAAAAGCTTCATTTTTTTTAAGAAGCTTTTCTAGTGACTGATGGATACATTAAAGTTAGAGAAACAACCTCTACAGATTTAAAAAAAAAAAAAAAAAAAAAAAAGGAGCAGGCAATTTACATCTGGCTGAAAGAACAATGGATTTTATAGGAAGGAAAGTCACTCCATTGATGCTAATGCATTTGGTATCATAATAATTAATGGGTACCTAAACATCATTGATGTATTTTTAAACCTCTGGTATGGATATTGTTAAAAGTCTCACTTTAAACTTTTGTCTTGGGCTTTATATATATATTCAATAGAGAAATTGCTAATGCCAAAAAGATATCAAATGTCTTTTACCCATTAAATCCGAGTTTATGGGAAGCTTGTCTTGCTCGCCAGCTCCACTATTTCTTCCTATTATTTATTCAACTATAACATTCTTCAAATTTCCTCAACTTTCACAGATTAACTCTCCCGAAGAACTGTTGCCCTACTTGATATTCAGTATATATTTTCTGGTGACAGCTTTATGGTACAATTAAATTTCATACATTTTTTCAGCCTCCCTTGACTATGCATTAGAAATGCAACCATCATAATTCTAAACCAATTGGCTTGATTTAACTATTGAAGCTCACTTCTCTCATGGCCACAGCATCTCCTTCCATTCCATGCCTACACACACTCCATCCACCTGCCCAAAGTTATTGCCTGTGTGCTGGCAATGAAGGAAAGATGTGGAGCCCTGGCATTCGAAACAGTATTTCCATTAGAAAGCACTTTAAGGGTTGGGGATTTAGCTTAGTGGTAGAGCGCTCGCCTAGCAAGCGCAAGGCCCTGGGTTCAATCCTCAGCTAAAAGAAAGAAAGAAAGAGAGAGAGAGAGAGAGAGAGAGAGAGAGAGAGAGAGAAAGCACTTTGAAGGATTCTGAACTTTACTCTGCTACACTACAGGGATGCCAGCTTAAGCCAGGTCACAGAGGAAACGGAAATGTGATTTAGCAAAAGCAGCAGATTGGATGCTATTATCAGAATTCAACATGCAAGAGATTGTTATCAGAACTTAACACAGGAGAAAAAAAAAACCCTGATGTTTCGAAGGACTAAGTAACTTAATAAGGCTCATTTGGATGCAAAAATAAATGAGCATCAAGTTAACATTAACTTTTAATGCTTGCCATTTTATGTTAATTCGTATTTTTAAATTATGGCTGATTCTTTGCAATCAGTCTATGGCTAATTATATCTCCAACATGTAAATCTGATGGAACGCTGGGACCAAAGAACAACAACAAAAAAATCCAACAAAGACCTTGGAGACTCAGCACTGTCACTCTGTTGATGGCCAGAATGCCAGTCGACCAAGAAAACCAGGCTTGGAATGACTGTGACCATTCTTCCTCGGCAATCAAAGCTGGGTTTGCTTAAGCATTGTCGCCATGTTGATGTATCTTGTTTGCAGATGTTCCTGCTGGTATTTTTCTTTGTAACTGATGGCTCTGCCCTGAGGCTCAAGAAAGATCTGTGTATAAGGTAGATGCAGACTGGATTTTAAGAAATAAATCCAAATACATCTAAATTATGAAATGTGGTATTCAGTGCTTTCTAACTCCCCACATTGAGTCTCCTTGCTCTTCAATACCAGGTAAAACAATATCCAGATCAACCCTGTGGGGAAGTGTCCTAAGTGCCTACATCCCAGTAACAAAAAACAAAAAAAAAATGATATCAATTATTGTGAGGATCTTCCCTACATCAGGCACTTATGCTCCATAATAGCCATTCTTGGGAAAACTGGAAGCCAGCTACTAAAGTAACCAAACTAGAAAACAACCAAAGTAGAGTGTCTGATTGGGTTGGCTGGTAGATATGGATTGTTTAAACTGAAAAG
The DNA here is from genome assembly GCF_903995425.1 of Onychomys torridus. Lineage (NCBI taxonomy): Eukaryota > Metazoa > Chordata > Mammalia > Rodentia > Cricetidae > Onychomys > Onychomys torridus. The sequence continues at coordinate 57,962,431 of NC_050458.1, forward strand.
CACTTAACAAGTATCTGTGTGTCTGCCAATTAATTGTTCACTGTAAGAATCCAATTTCTCTGTTTCACTGGTGAAAACACTGAAGCCTAGAAAATGTAAGTAATCCATCTAAGTCATCTCAGCCACAGTGACCTGCCTGCTGCACCAACATTCTTCTTCTGTATCAGGACAACAGAGTTTGAAAGTGCCCTGAATTGTAGAAGGTCCTGGTCTCAGAGCGATTATGATCCAGCAGGGATGGGTAAGACTCTTCAATCATAGGGCTCAAGGGTAATATGACATGCCCAAGGCCAATGGCACTGGTAAAAATTTCTCAGAGTTCCAGTTGGGAGAAATACTGCTTCCTTATGGGTAAGATGACTCAGTCGCTACACAGAAAATCCACCTCCCAGGAACTCCCCCCAGTCCCTGGCAAACTGGGACAGTCAGTCACTCTGACTCAGTTTCTTTTCTTTTCTTTTTTTTTTTTCTTCAAGACAGGGTTTCTCTCTGTAGCTTTGGCGCCTTTCCTGGAATTCACTCTGTAGCCCAGACTGGCCTCAAACTCACAGAGATCTGCTTGCCTCTGCCTCCCGAGTGCTGGGATTAAAGGCGTGCATGGTGGTGGCTGACTCTGTTTCTTTGCACACTCTGGATCATAAAATGAGGGAGGGGAAAACAAAACACAAGATGAGTGAGGAAGAAAGAGGCAAAGAATGCCAGTGATCTGAAGAAGGCAGACAGGACTGTGCCTGGGCACAGGTTCAGTCAAGCAGGAAAGCCCCATGCTGGTTTCACGGTCCTGCTGTCCTCATCATAACACATGTGGGATGCCATGGAAACACCAAATCTTCAAATAGCAGTCCTAGATGAAGGGGAAGAATCCTAGGTCCATGGTAAGATCATAGAAGAAGACTTACCCCAAACTAAGGAAAGACATACCTAGACAGAACACAAGAAACACAGACCATCAAAAGATAAGACCAGAAAAGAAAAACTCCAGGGCATATTATAGTTAAAACCTAATATATACAGAACAAAGAAAAAATATTGAAAACTGCAAGAAAAAAAAATACAGGCCACATAGAAAAGAAAACTCACTGGAAAACGTCTGATTTCTCAATGGAAACTTTGAAAGCCAGAATTTGAAACAATGAACTTCCAATCCTACAAAACCATAAAGGCCAACCCCAACTAATGTACCTAGCAAAACTATCTGCCATAGTTGAAGGAGAAAATATTTCCATGGTATAACAGATCTCAGCTTCCAGCTATAGCTACCATGTCTGCTACCTATGGCCATGCTGTCCCCACAATTACAGAGCCTAACCCTCTGGAACCATAATCTTCAAATAAATCAACCCTAAGTCAAATTCCTAGGTTCCTGAAAGTTCATAAAAGCCTTGAACTCACCATGTCAGTTAAAAAACCACTTGCCCTAAATTAGCGTTCTATGGAGTGATCAATAAACATAGGCGTGCGGCCAGTTTCTTCTGGAGGAGAGAGATGAAAAGCAGGCACAAGAAGTCTGTCAGTCAAGAGTTAGGGCAGTTTTCTCTAGCAAAACAGAAGATGAATATGGAGAAACAGAACTCTCAACTATTTTATATATTTGCCCCCAGTGACATCTGAGTAGGGCTGGGAACCACTGTGCTCAGAATGTTTGGTTCTGATGTTGTTTTGTTTTGTTTTGGTGGCAGAGGTAGGGGGGGTTGAGTTGATTTGTCTTGCCAATGGCTGGAGGCAGTTCTGCCTGGCTTGATTTATGAAAGAGATTGAAGCATATTTTCTTGCAACACTGCATCTTTCCCGGAGGATTTGTTAATTGAGGTATCACCTCTCAAGAATCATTGAGTAAAACTAATATATTACGTTGGCTGTTTCTGATTTCCACCAGGGCAATTACTTCAAAATATGTATGAGAGGGAAGGCCAGGCTCTTGAGCACGTCAAATAAGAAGCAGTTCATTCAGGACCAGGCGGGAGGAGGTTGATTTCCCTAATTTACACACTGGAATTAGATGTTATTTCATTTCTTTATCCTATTTCTAGAAATGAAATCATAAATTCCCCCTGACAGGTTAGCACAGATTGGTTTTAAGTGTTCATAATTCAGTTGTCTTTGGGTTGTCTGACCAGCAGCCAGCTGAAGTTCATCATATAACTCTGAATGCCCCAAATTTAACATTTCATCCTTTTAATATTTCTGAGATCGTCACAATATAGAAGCACCACAAAAGAACCTAACATATATTGTGGGGATTCATGGACCCTAAGAAAGGTGGAATTGGAGGTCCTTAAGTATATATGTGTGACTGCCTAGTGGAAATCCAACAGTACATCTGCACAGGCCAACACCAAAGGATGTGTGTTTCCGTCTGGCTATATCATCTGGACTGTCACCAGACATTCTGGCTGACAGTCATTTGCTGCTGATGATGAATAACAAGTTAGTTCTTGAGAAAGTCATGTAATAGGCAGAATATTTTAAAATCAGGGACCATGAAAAAAGTGTCACCTGCAATACTAAGCAGGTTCTTGGTACCGAGGAGCCTCTGGAAACTTAGAATATACTCTAAACAGCAGAAGGGGCTGGAGAGATGGCTCAGTGGTTAAGAGCACAGGCTGCTCTTCCAGAGGACCTGGGTTCAATTTCCAGCACCCAAATGGCAGCTGACAACTGTCTGTAACTCCAGTTCTAGGGGATCTGACATCTTCACATCAATGTACATTAAAAAAAATTGATAAAGAGTGTCAATTTTTAAAAAACACAAGAAATACTGAGTCCTTTATTTTCTCCTTTGGAATCTCCTTAATAGATTTGTTTTAATTAAGTTTATTGAAAAATTAAAAAGTACTGAGATTTCATATACAGGAGTTCATGGCACCAGGCTGAGGAGCAAGGCGAGAGCCTAACACCAAAACAGTAAATGGAAAAAAGGTTGCGGCAAACCACCCCCCATTTTAGAAATTAAAAACATATTTTTATAAATACAAATAAAATGAATAAAAAAAATTATATCCGGGCGGTGGTGGCGCACGCCTTTAATCCAAGCACTCGGGAGGCAGAGCCAGGTGGATCTCTGTGAGTTTGAGGCCAGCCTGGGCTACAGAGCGAGTTCCAGGACAGGCGCAAAGCTACACAGAGAAACCCTGTCTCAAAAAGAAAAAAAATTTACAGAGTTCACATACCAGATAGCCTCTGCAAGTAAAATGAATCCCCTGCCTGGGCTTCTACCATAGATACTACTAGTACCCTCTGCAAAATGTGGACAGAAAAAGAGACATAGCAGTCTTAACAGCCAGACCTTGCATCAGCCAAGGGAGCTTGCCTGTACCTGACATACTGGATGTACCCAGCCAGTGCTGCCCATGCCCAGTGCTCTGATCAGAGGCTGAAATGTAAAAACACAAAAGGTGCATTTATGATGCCAGCTGTTTTCTCCAACATCCTGAGCATCTAACAGGCTGTGTCCCTGGGTCTGCTGTTTTCAGAGCTCACTTTCAATGTACTGGAGGCTTCCCAGGATAGGGACTCTCTAGTCTACTCTTCCAGGCCACTGCAAGCACTAATTTTGGGGGTATCACCAGCTCTGACCCACCCTGGAGCCCATGTTCAGGATCCTGACCTGTCCTTGTAATGGTTCAGATGGATTCTGTTTTTAAAGCTTCCTCCTTAATTACTGGCATACATGCAATTCAAGTTACTTTCTTGCAATTATGTTATTCAGCAATAATTGGATTTCTGGTTTTAATTGGGCCCTAAATTAGCGATAGCTTTCAAGAAAGCCATTACAGTGATTTCTAACTACAGTTTTTGCTTTTTGAGTACATTATATTTCAAACACAATGATTCACCAGTAGGAGTCACAGCTGTGTTGAGCCCTTACCCAAGATCCCACTAATGATTACAAGTTGGGGGTTATTCTGTTGTAACTAAACACTTACTGCAAACTCTGTCCAGAGCATAGCTGTGTCACAGGGGCGGCTGTCCCTATTTGGTTTGGGATCAAGACATAGGCATGACCAGATGTTCAGTTCAGCTAAGTAGAGAAGAGAACCTATTTCTCACCCACTGCTCCCATGGATGAAAATTTCACATAATACAAAATGCTATAATGCCACTGTATTCCTTTTGTTTGTTTGTTTTGTCTTTGTTTGTTGTGGGTTGTTTTGTTTTGTTTTTTTTTCCTGAGACAGGGTTTCTCTGTGTAGTTTTGGTGCCTGTCCTGGATCTTGCTCTGGCCTCGAACTCACGGAGATCCACCTGGCTCTGGTTCCCCAATGCTGGAATTAAAGGAGTGCGCCACCTCTGCCCGGCCAATATATTCTTAAAAGGGGCTGAAGGCAGCATTTTGATGAACCTACAGGAAACACAGTGCCACAGCCACCCTCCATGAAAGGGACTGTCACTCAAGTCATGCTAAGAAGCCCCTTCTCGGTACCTCCTAGTGATAGATACTGCAAAGGACTCCAAGCTAGTAAGAGGTGATACAGTGACACCAGAGAGGGCATGAGCCCAGACTGCCTGCAACAGAGTCCCAGTCCTGATGATTCCTACCCATGATAGCAGGCGAGTTACTCACTCTCTCCATGATTCTGTCTCGCTGTCTGTAGACTGTACCACAAAATTGTGGATTAGAAACTGGTTGTGGTGGTGTATGTCTTTAATCCCAGCACTCGGGAGGCAGAGACGAGAGGATCTCTGTGAGTTCAAGGCCAGCCTGGGCTACAGAGTGAGTGCCAGCAGAGGCAGAACTATTACACAGAGAAACCTTGTCTTAAAAGCACCCCCTACTGGAAAAAAATTATGCTTTGAGATAAATGAATTAAAGATATTCCCTTATTCACAGGCCATACATTCCAAGTCACATATAGTGGCTGACCTCCAACATCTATATTTTTATTTCCTTCATATATATATATGTAATGTTAAATTTATAAATTAGATACAGTAGGAGCTTAACTACTAATAAAATATAATAACTATAACAATATGCTGTGATAAAAGTTATTTTAACACTTACAAATTTTTTCTGGATTTTGTTGTGTAATATTTTCAGACCTAATTAATGGCAACTATCTGAAACCTTGAAAAGAAAACCCACTGTTAAGGATGGATCAGTCTCAAAATGACACAGAACTGCCTTTTTAAAAAGGTCCCAGCACCTGGTGAACGCTTACTAAATGCCACTTTTGCTACCCAGGTTCAAAGGAGCGTCGTTTGTCTCTGAACACCCCAGCATCCAGTGATGGAGAGATGGCAGCACATTGTCTCGTGGGAGAAATCAGAACTCCAGGAAGTGTACCGGGTTCGAGCTGGAGAGGAGCCCACTGAGCAGTATCCTTGTAGGAACTGTGTGGCATAGTCCAAGGGGCAATTGCAGGAGCGTTTTGTGAGTTCTTACAAAGGCATAAAGCAGATAGGGACAAGCAACCTCAGAAGACCAGCAACAGTGAAAGCTGTTCCCAGCCGTGACCTAATGAGGCTTCAACAGGCTGCAAGAGAGAAGAGCTCCTGCCCTGCAGGAGGATGGCAGCTGTTACAGAGAAGAGATTCTCCCCAGGCTCTCTCCTCTGTCTCCCCTCCCCTCCTCTCCCCTCCTCTCCCTCTCCTCCTCCCCTCTTTCTCCCCATCTTGCTTCTTCCTCTCCCTCTCTTCCACTCTCCTTCCCTTGTTCTGATAGCTAAACCCAATAGGAAGCAACTAATATGATTCTTTACTACTGCAATAAATAATACAATCTTGAGAGGCACAATAACCATCATTCCCAGGTGCTAATAGAAGAAAATGTTGTTATATAAAATACAGCTTTAAAATCTACGATTCCTATTGCTGACTCAGTTTGAGTTTTGCCTACATTGTGGCTCAATGAAGATAATATACAGGTCTATTCCTAGTAAATTGTTTTCATCTTCCCAACAGCAAGGCTTTCAGAACACCTAGGTAAACATAGGTTGAATAAGAGGTCATGGGGACCAACTCATTAGTCTGTAATCAGACTGCATAACATGCATTCACTCATAAACAAGCACTGGGAAGTGTTCTTTGCAAGACATTGCTCTCCATGTTAGGGATACATCAGCTGAACAGCTTTGTAAAAGCCTTGCCTCCATGAAGCTAAGGTGTTGCAGAAGAGGTCAGGCAACAAAGCCAAGTAATTAAATGGCAGCCAAGCATGCCTTTAATCTGAATACTGGAAAGTAGAGGTGTCAACATCCCAGGTTCAAGGCCATCTTGAGCCACATATTACAACCTCACATCAAACACCAAAGCAAGGGCAAAGGGCCTAAGTCAGTGGCAGAGGGGTCGACTGGCATGGACAAGGCCCTGGTTTTGATACTCAGCACCACAAAAGAAAGATTATATAATGGAGGTAATAAGTGATAAGAAAAACCATATAGGACCTTTTAAGGCATGTAGAGGACCAGAGGAAAGGTGGCCCTTTTTTAAGGGTTGATTCAGAGTTGGGGGAGTGAAGAAAGGACTTGAAGGCGTGAGAAATAATTACCTTGTTCTTTTGTGTCAATGGGTGACCTAGTCTGAAGGCAGCAGCCAAGAACAGAGCCACTCCCCATTGTCACCCCCCCACACATGCTTCCAGGGTGTGAAGGACAGGGTTTGGAGAGGGCAGCTAAAGACTGGGAAGTTGGGAGTGGCAGGAGGGTGGTCCCCAGAGGCTAAGTAGGCAAAAAAGAGCCTCTGTTCCATGTTCAATCCAAGGTCTGTTTCCATAATGAGATCGCAAATCAGCTTTCATTTGAAAAAGTGTTTTCCTACAAACCAAAGTAAAATGCCTAAAAACCATTAAAGAGAGACTACAGATGTTTTTTTTTTTCTTTTAAATAATTGTCATCGCCCAGAAGAAAAATGTTAGGAGAGTTCCATACCACTGCCTTCACCCTCAGTTCCCAAAGCCGGCGGTGACTTTGCTGCCCGCTTCTAACCCATTACTCTCCACACAGAAGTATTTATGGTGAGGATAATGAGTTTCTAAACAAATCTAATGAAATGTGCATTTCCTTAGGATGGTGAGCGTCCAGAATAAACAGGCATCGACTCAGGGGACCAAAGGACACAGCAGCCAGGATCCAGGAGTGGGGTCTCTCCGGGTGAATCTGCCTAGGCTTCCCCTCCCCACCATGCTGCCCCAAACATCCAATCAGGGGTGAGTCATCTCATTATCCCCATTAAAACAATCCTCCCACTGACACAGGCATCAACCTGGAGGAATTTCCTAAGTGGCCATAGATCCTCAGTACCAGGTCCCATTCAGTCAGATGTCAGCCACAGCATAGCCATATGACTGATTACATTGCTCGCCCTATAAATATTCTCCCACCACTGAAGAGATTTACGATATTGTATCTTCAGTTCAATTTCCAGAACGATTTACAGCTCACATACATCCAAAACCTTATTACCAACTGCATTATTTGAAAACAAAGTGATGACTTGCTGTCCTCTGAGAGGACCAAAGAGCCGTCAGCGGAGGTTTCTATCCATCTCCACACTATCTCTGCCACTCCTATTACTATAATATATATAACAAACATCTTAAGTGGAATCACAAAGCACACACACTACACGAGTGTAGTGGTCTATTAAGTGAGAAGCCTTCTGAGAATTACGTATTTGTCTTCGAAGTGGGACCCGTGACAAGACTTTTCAGGAAATGGAGAAGCCTAAAGCACGGATTGTGCTGAGAAATGATGAGCCCCTCAGAGCACATTCCCACCGATAACAACCGGCCTTTGAAAAGGTTGGCTCAGAGGCTGAGTCGAATCATTCTGAATACACTACACTCATCTGACTTGATGGCTCAGAACCTGTCCCTAGCAGACAAGCGTGACCTTGCTGTGGTATTCCTAAGCCCCAGCAGCTCATTAGAACCCCAAGAGAATTTGCAAAGAAAATATCAATCCCTGCCTGTCCCTAAGCCCAGCAACTCTGATTTCATTGTTCTTGGGTGGGGTCTGGATATCAGTGTTTGTTTGTTTTTTTAACATGGAACCCCTCGCTCCAGCATATACCACCATATGATCTGAATGTGCATTAAAGTAAAAAACTTCTAACTTCACGCCCTGGGCTTGAACTTCCTTTCCTGTGAGCTATACTTTGCACTCACTCTCTTGGACAGTTGTGCAAATGCATGTACAGGTCAGGTTTGTTGATTATGAAAGTCCACTACTGCCTAGCCTAGCAGAAGTACAAACTGAACTGGTCAGTATGCAATCACCATGTTCCAGCCTTGGCTCTGTATCATAATTACCACAAAAAAAAGGTAGCATTTATGAATAAATAAATTTATAAATTTATTTATAAATAAGTAAGGTTGTTGTCCAGCATGCCTTCTAAATTTTGAAACACTGTTCTCACCAATGAAAAGGTCTTTTGACTCTTGCTTTTTCATCCCAAAGGTGCTGTTTTTCTTCCTGCACTGAATTTTTTTTCTTTCTTTTTTTCTTTTTTTTTGGGGGGGGCTCGATCAGAAGGACTTGGGCCCCCCACAAGCAGTGCTGTTTTTTTCTAATCACATTGTCACAAAACAGAGAGCACTATGAAGTTAGAAGTGGGGAATGTGCCAGCACTCTGCACCGGCCTGAGCCTTTTACTCTCAGACCTCTTCTGTACCCTGAGTCTGTAAAGGAGACAAAAAAAAAAAAAAAAAGCAAAAAACGCTTCTTGTCTCTACTTACCACTCTTGACTATTGAGCACATATTTCCCCCATGGCCAACTTCTTACAATCACATGCACATTCTTAAAGAAGGATTCTTAAAGAAGGAATAAATATGTACCTGTCATAGAAGCGAACCCTCCTAGTCCCAACAGTACCAATCTCCTTGGCTACCTGACAGGCACGGACAGCAATCTCATCTGCCCATGAAATGGACTCATTGTCTCTCTCTCACACACACACACACACACACACACACACACACACACACACACACCAGTTACACCGATTACTATGATCTTCTCTCGTGAGAGCCAATGGTGACACCATCAGCTCCACCAAACAGCCCAGATGATCTGTGCTGGGACTGAGCCCATCTGAAAGAGCTGGACCCTTGGCTGGGGGCAGCGTGACAGAATGAATGACTCTAAGTGCAGAGTTGGTAAAAGCAGAAAAGGGGAGTGTTGCGAACTTAGCCAGCCACTTGGTTCTCGTAATCAACCGACCCACTTTCCTGAGGCTCCCCCGGAACTCTTCCCCACAGCTCGAGTGTCCCTGCTTCACTTGTGCACCGTTACCGACTCACACTGAAGCCTTTGAAGCCCGGCGTGTTTCATTGTCAGTATTTAAAACTTTTCAGTTTCCTTCCGATGTGGTCCCCTTGAAAGCCACTTTCAGACTGCTCTTTAAAATGAATAATTTTCACCTCCTCAGCCAATCCTGCCCGCTCCTGCCACATTCTTTTGAGGTTCGTGTTCCCCCAGGATAGCCTCCGTGCCCATGTCTTTGAAAAATATCTGCAATAAAAATTCAAATACATTCAAAAATGAACATAAATAAAACATAATTTCCTCCAAATGATTTATAAGATACTAAAGCATTCACTTCCCTGTCTTGGCGCCTGTCAGGAGTTCAACACCGTGTCTCCTTGGGGCTCGGCATTGCTCCGGTTCTGCCTCCCTTCTTTCCACAACCCTGAGCCTGCAATGCCTTGACAACAGGGAACACGCAAAGCCCTGCCAGTGCTCAGCTAGTGTCTCACTTGTCTATGAATTGCATCCATCTGGAAATGGTACAGCTTCATATTTTCCCCTCAGAGGATGCTCACTTGATGAGAATGCCAAGATGTAAAGATCTGTCAGGGTAGCAGTAAGTCGGGAAAAGGGCATGGCACACATTATTCCGGGGAGATTTTAGCTTAGAACAAGGCACTGAAAAACGGGTTCCCTCCTCTGTCCACCTCAGTCGTCATCATTTCTGTGCCAATTCTAGACCCCTGACTTTGTTAGCCGTGGAGATACCTACAGTGAGGGCAAGATAAGGCTGCCAAGCTCACAGCCTCTAGAAAAGTGCATGAAACACACACAGGTCACTAACACCACTCTGGGGTTCCTGATTTAAGGGGTTGTCTTAATTTGGGTTTTTATGGCTGTGAAGAGACACCATGACCACGGCAACTATTATGAAGGAAATATTTAATTTTGGTGGCTTGCCTACAGTTCAGAGATTCAGTCCATTATGGTAGAGAGCATGGCAGCATGCAGGCAGACATGGTGCTAGAGAAATAGCCGAGTGTCCTACATCTTGCAGACAACAGGAAGTCAACTAACTGTCACACTGAGGGAAGCTTGAGAAAAAGACCTCAAAGCCCTCCCCCACAGTGACACACTTCCAATGGAAGGTGTGGCCCACATTAAAGATGTGACCTCCAGCCTCAAGGTCTGGATTAAAGGCATGTGTCATCCAGCCTGTTCCAATAAGACCACCCTTCCTCCAAGAAGGTCACACATCTTCATAGGCAGAATCCCTATGGGATTATGGAATTATGGAGCTAATTACATTCAAACTACCATGGGGGTCTAGGATGGAGCCCGTGAACCTGCATTTCTAGTTATTCCTCTGCAAACTCTGGTATTAATGTAGTAGGGTTGATTCATCTAGGTTCTCATGGGATTTAGGAAAAATGGGGTTGTGTTCAAGGACATTTTAAAATATGCCAGATCCAAGCACATGACATTCCTAAGAAAGACTCCAAGATC